>NC_057943.1:8890619-9193953 GCF_018555375.3 Anguilla rostrata | reverse complement strand
ATTTAGACAGAGGAGCACGGGTTCTTCAAATGTGCGCAAAGATAGTGATTGCCAGGGAAACATAGATATAAGTGAGCATGGCTATTTCATAGTATTTTCAAGGTAAAAATCATGCATGGTGTGCCTTTAAATGACTCATTAAGATGCACAGAGCTATGCGAATGGTCATATCTTTTCCCTTATAGTGTGGACTAGAGCCCTGTGTGTGGAATTCTGTATGCTTAAAAATAATCTACATCAAGTCCTTACACTCCCCTTCCCCCCCCAGAAAATAAGAAGTTGATAGTTGCGCTGGGGAAATCTCAGATAGAATTGGCCAGTAGATGGAGCTGTTCTGTGGACAAAAAAAAAACAGTAGGACATCGATTTGCTGTGAAATGTAATCCAAGCATGCCGTCTTCAACGCCTGAAGAATTTTTTATTTTCTTTGCTTTCTTAATTGTAATGTACTGAAAGAAGTGGGAGAAATAATCCATGTTTCATTCAGACTTCCGTTCCGGTGGAAGCTAAGTTGGGAGTTCTTAATCTAGCACTGATTGGGTTCTGTCGACTGACGGCTGTTCCATTCGCCATTCGGGGTGTACATTGATCCAACAGTGTAATTACAATGAGGTAATGACAATGACGTTGGTAATGCCCACGTAAGTCACTCGGTCTGAGTACGCAGAGCTAACTGCCCCTTATATTAAGCATGTCTTAATTTGTAATGCCGTTGTAAGCGCTGCTGCTGCTGTGTGTGTGTGTGACCTTTACAGCGTCTGCCCCTGCCTGACAGTTTGAAACGGGGGTGAGAGCGGAGTTATGGTCAGCGCGACTGGGATTGTTTGTTTTCTCTTTGGGTCAAGGGTGAAAAGAAAATCAGAGCGAGTGACAGCTTTGTGGGTGTCACGCAAGGTCAAGGTTCACGTTCCTGGGAATGCGGCAAATAATAAAATCTGACAGGGTGCTTTTCGAAGAAATACCAGATACGTGCGCTTTTATAAGGGTTTCGCCCCAGACCCCCCCACCCCCCCACTTCGAAATTGCCAATTGTGCCTTTTAAGTTACCTCTGTGCTACCTGGGTCCTGAGCTGGTAGCGCTAGTGCTCCCCTGGGAGTAGCGCTGCTGGGAGAGCTCGCGGTTGGAGGACAGGCCCATCACTCACAGGTGACAGCTGCTAACCCGTGGGCTCCCGGTCCCTATTGGCTAATGATGTTGCCGGGGCTTGAACCTGCGGTGCCTCCGCCCGTGGGGCTCTGGTTCTGAGGAAGCAGCTAACCCAGAAACACTCTCACTGGGAAAAACTGTTTTGCTGCTTCGCCTTCAACTCTTTGCTCTCTTTGTCCGATTCCAACAGCAACCTTTTGACCCGAGCGCTTAAATTATGCTTCAAACTTGCTTTCATTAAGTGCAGAATTTGAAGTGCAACAAAATACATTTGTTACTAACTCACATGTAATTACTGCTGCAGAAGCATTAGCCTTTTCCTTTTTTGTTATCAACCTTTTCACACAAAGGAGGTGTTGAACATTAAATGCGGTTACACACTGACGTTACTAGTTTTGCATCTGCTTTATGCCCTTACTGCATGTGCATTAGAACTAAAAGCTCCCAGCGATGGTCTGCCCTCTCAAACATCTTTTTAATTAATTTATTTTTTGAAGGATGCGGTTCATCTCTGCTTTGGAGTTTTTAAACTGTCAGTGAATTCACACTGACAATTTCCCCGTCAGTAAAATCATTTGATTATAAAGCTTGTCCTTAATTTAGGATGAAATTATTGTGTAATTGCATTTTTGCCTGAGTCTGCTGCAGAGTGTTTTTACTGGATTTTTGGGGTTATTGTTTCCTAATTGCTATCCGTCTGATTGACAGCGAGTGGTTTGACATTGCTCCCAGTGTTTGTGTGTGGTTGTCTAGTGTTTTTGTGGATCAGCCGATTGAGGAAGGGTCCCCACAAATCAGGCAGAGAGTTCCTTTTCCTTTCTTGGCGTAGACAATGCATGAAAGCAGAGGCACAACTGGAGCAAACTAAGTAATGTTGAACTACTTTTCTTGACGTGGGCTTTCTGCATAGTTGTACTTTGTGATGCGTAGAGCGGGAGAAACGCTGGCCATCTGTGCTAGCTCTCAGCGCTCCGAGACAGTTAGCCTTACATCGAAAGCCCATAAACCTTACAAGCCGAGTTCACTCAGTCAGAAGTAAGCGGAGTGAACTGCAAAAAGCAAAACCACCAGCGAAAACTCCGCTCTGCGAGCACAAGCAATAGGAAACGAGAGTGCCTTAAAAAAATGCAAAAGTTCTTTTTCTTTTTTTTTTTCCCCTCTCATTGATTTGCGTTTCCTTTTGATTTACTTTAACGCGAAGAGAAAGAAATCAGCCGCTGTTCCTCGTTTGATTCGTCGGTGAGTGCGGAGCAGAAGGTTGGTGAGCCCCGCTGCCTCCCGCCGCGCGGCTTTGCCGTCTCTCGGTGTTATTTTCCACCGGTGGCGGCGGCGGCGGCGGCTGGCGCTCTTTCCCGTGTGACGGGCGCCTCTGCGGTGTGCGGGCTTCGTGCGGCGTGCCTGTTTGGGCTGGCACCCAGCTCGCTGCCAGCAGCGGAGAGGAGGGCGCAGTCACGCGGGGCGAGCTGGCGCGTGCCGCGGCGCCATTGCCAGGCAACGGCGCTGTCGCGAAAAATATGAGTCCGAGGGGAGGGGGGGGGGGTCGTCTGAGACCTCTTAATGGGTGAGGTGGTTAAATAAACTGGGAATCCAATAGACTTTACCCTGCTTTTATTTCTGCTTGTTGATTCGTTTTAAATCAGTGGACCCTACGATTCCAGTTTAACGAGGAGATTACTTTTTTGAGGCATTTTGTTGTAATAGCCTGTATGCACAGTGGCGGGTGGTGATCATCAAAACGTGTGCGTTTTACTTTGCCATGAAAGCAGAACCAGCGACGTGGCTTGGCCTGGACGGGCCGCAGCTAAAGTAGAGCTGCGTGCTGAGGAAGGAGAAGGCCCTAATGGCGGCGAGCGTGCTTTCCAATCCCGCCTGACCTTTAACCCCCCCTGGGCAGCGGCGCGGGCGTGTTGGGTTACCGGCCTGGAAAGAGCAGCCGTTAATGAGTGACCTTTATGGTTCCCCAAAAAGCTGATCTGAACAGAAGCTCATTTTTTCCCCCCTCGCTTTGTGCCCTTTACCGGGTCCGGACGAACAGGAAGCTGCCGCCGCTCGCTGGCTACTGCTAACATTTCCCCTCAGCTGCGGCTCTGGCTGCACGCTAACGCAGCCAAAGGGCCGAGGGAGAATCTCTTCAGACGCAGAACGGCAACCCGATTTTAGGCTTGGCTTTGCGGAGAGGGTGAAAAATCACTAGTCACGAAAGCTCTCCCCTTCATTAAAATTGTTCCAAAAACAAAAAAACAAAAAAAAATCAAATGAACGGCGTTTCAAACGAACCAAGCAAGAAGCACAGTAAGAGTGAAAGAAGCCCCGAACGAACGAGAAGAGGTGCTCTTTTTTTTCCCAGCTGCTTGGCCTTGTTTTAAATGGAAGTGTACTGGGGCTGAATGTTTGCTTGGTTTCCTCCCAAACGCTGGTTCAGTAATTACAGCTCAGATGTTCGCTCAGGGGCGCGCTCTTGTTTCAGCCATTTTATTTCCTATTTATTTATTTATTTATTTTATTTTGCAGCTGATTACCAAAGGGCTATTGGCTAAGCGACGTGCGAACAGAAGACAAGCTCGCATCCTGGTTTTTTTTTTTAACGGATTCTGAGCGCATGCACGCACGTCTTTTTTCCGCCTGACATTCTGGAGTAGTTTTTAATTGGCTCGCCGCCAGGTATGCGGAGTACGAACCGGTGTTTCTCAGTGACTTTTCTTCAAGTTGCAAGTCGCACGTCTTGGCGGCTTTAATGATGTTTGCTGAGTAAAATCTGCTTCTGAGAGCCTTGCATGCAGGCACTCATTACTGCATTGCTTTAAAGATGCACCCCCCCCCCCCCTCCTCATTTGTGGACGGTTGGCAGCTGGGCGTTCCCCCCCCCCCCCCCCCACAAACGACAGAATGCGGGAGGGAGCTGTCAAGCTCCTTTCACAACCCTGTGTGTGTGCGCTCTTCATTTTTGAGCTTGCTTTCTGATTGAGAGGAGGGCGGTGGTGGGTGGTGGGGGGGGGTTGCGGGGGGGCCGGGGGGGGTTGCTTAGTTATACCCAGTGTATGTGTATCCTCTTATTGGGGAGGTATTTATAGAAGGCTGACCCCTAAGAGGTAATTTCTCCCCAGGGTGTGTGAGTGTGTTTTTTTTCCTGCCTCTCCCACAGGGTGTTCTAAATAAATAAGGAAGACTAGGGCGGGGAGACAATGCCTTCCTAATTAAAATGAATGTCAGCCTTCCCCCTGCCGCGAGACTGAGTGCATCAGTCTCCCCGTGCGAGCCCGGGATTGAGTCTTACCCTGACGGTGCTAACCGCCAGGCTCCGCCCCTTCCTGGGACAGGAGCTGGCAGGAGGGCATTAGTGTGTTTAATGGATGCCTTGCGCCCATTCCCCGGTGGGCTGTGCTGCTGCGTGAAAGAGAGCTCTGACAGCGCGAAGGTCTCAGTCCAAGTCTCAGTCTCAGTCTCAGTCCAAGTCACAGTCGCAGTCTCAGTCTCAGTCACAGTCCCAGTCCCAGTCTCAGTCTCAGTCCCAGTCTCAGTCCCAGTCACAGTCACATTCACAGTCTCAGTCACAGTCTGTCACATTCACAGTCTCAGTCACAGTCACCGTCACAGGTCACAGTCACAATACCAGTCACAGCTAAGTCACATTCCAGGTCACTGTCTTTCCACTGAGGCAGTGACCTCAGTGGTTACACATTTATTTTTCCTGCCAGTTTATATGTACGGAGCTGTGTAAAAGTATTTGCCCCCTTCCTGATTCCCTCTATTATTGCATATTTGTCTCACTGAATGGCTTCACTACATCATTGACGGAAATGTTAGCCAGCAAACATAAAATGGCTGGCTCACTCCCCAACATATTTCAGTGCTGGATCAATCTATCGATCTATGCTGATAAGCAAACCACGTGTTACTCCGCTGCTGCTAGCTAATGTAGACAATGGAGTAGACCTTGAGTTATGGACTGATCCATCAACTGAACAGGGTGTGAACCGGGAAGTGATTAACAGTAATAAAAATTAAAAGATAATTATGCAGTTTCAAGCTCCTTATAAAAAAAGGACTGATTATTTTTGTTATTATCACAATTGCAAAAAGGTGCACATGAAACTGAAACTAGTCACAATATCCATGTATTAAAAAACTGGAAATACACCCCCTCCCCAGAACTACATGTCTGGGCCCATCTAAAATTAGTGAGTTTTTGAGGAAAGCTAATTTCAGAAGGAAGAACATATTGAAGCAAGTGCGTACCTGTGTACAGTAGAACAAACATTCGTAGGCAGAAGCAGATTATTTCCTATTTGTGTTGTCAATGACAGGCAGGTTGTTTGTATGTTACATGCACACATTTGTTACATCGTGCCCACTGTTCCACACTGGATTATCAGGGTAAATAGAGAGGCAAAGGCACAAGCTCACATTATCTGAATTTTCAAGTTTGTAGGAGACAAATTCTCCTCTGGTGGACTATTTAAATTAGACTTGGCAGGTCTTAGCTGTATTTTGAAAGAAAAATGAACAGATAGAAGGAAGGGCCAGAAAAAAGAGAAAACATCCTAAATATATCAAGTCACTGAAAATGAGATCTAGGTTATACTTTGGAAGGCTGACAGAAAAAAAAAGAATGTTGTAATGATATTCGACGTACTGCTTGTTTGATTGTTACCTTAAACTAAGATTTATGGATGAAAAATGTGAGTATCCTCGAAGAATAAGGCTGTGGTAATATAAGTGACCATTCCAATAAAGGATTTAAATCTTTAAGATTGGTATATTTTGGCTTCACTTCCAAAGTTAGGAAGATCTTAGAGGTCTGAACAGCCCCCATTTTTGAAGTGGCTGTATCTCAGATGTTATACTGTGCCTGGCTTCGGCTTGCCTTGTTCTGGTTTTGTAGTGCCAAAAAGGGTCTTTTCATTAGAGATGTGTACAATGCCAGGTGTGCTTTACAGGAGAAACTTGGAATCTGTAGTTTGTCAACCTTATTTATCTCATACGCACCGAATGATTAAAAATTTGAATTATAAGTAAAACGAGTGTCTTGTTAATGGCCTGTGCTCAGCACGAGTGAGTGAAGTTTGAGACAAGAAGTTATCCCGGACTTCATTTAGATGTACCATATTGTGATTTTGTCAAGAAATTAGTTTTTTTTTTTTTTTTTAAAGAAAACGGATCATCGTCATTAATTAATCAACTCTGTGGCTTAATTATAGCGCCCGTCAGACTCCTTAGTACGTAAGGTAACACTCGGTATTAACACTTTCTTAACGTCGGTTATTCCAAGAACAGACCTCAACCCCAAGGGATCGAATCCTCATTTTCATATGGTGACTCTTACCCGGGGAATGAGGACTGAAGCAACCTATGCAAATGAAGCGCAGCCGTGGCTTATTATTAACCGGGACCGGCGGGGTGCTAACAGGTACACGTCTTTACACACTGTGATAAATTAATTGGCTTTTCTTGCATTGGCACCAACACCTCGGCGTTTCTGGGGAGGTGACAGATCTGGGTGTGACTGACGGCTGAGATTTTTATTTTTTCTCATCCCCATATGGATGATGTCATTCCCGTCAGAGGACTTCCAAATTTGGATTTGGAGTCTGGAATAAGGGCGGTAGTGACAGCACCGTTCCTTCCAGAAAAAAAGGAGGAAAGGAACTGTGAAGTGTGTGCGTGTGCGTGTGCGTGTGCGTGTGCGTGTGTGTGTGTGTGTGTGTGTGTGTGTGTGTGTGTGTGTGCAAGCATGCGTGCCTGCGTGCAAACACTTTCACACAAACTTCTGATTAATTAACCATAATGATGTCCGGTTGCACATAAATGTTTTTCTAACGACAGTGACTTCTAAAGTTTATCATTGCATTTTTTCTCCCCCTCCAGTAGATAGGGAAAATAACTCATCTGAACATGTTGGCTTGTACAGTACACTGAGCATGTGTTTTGCCTCTCCTTTAAATGTCAAGAGCTGCCCGGGTCAGCATGATTTCCACGGGCGGCCGTTGTCTTGGGAGATCCGTTTGTTGCATGCAGGGCGTCTGAACGGGCCTAAAACCGCGCCCCAGGCGAGCGAGCTGGAGCTTACAGCCGAGGGAGATGTGCGCCGGAAACGCTCCCGGAAAAAGCCAGCCGTGTTTATGATGATATTTCAGACTGCCGTGGACCAGAAGCGACGTGCGTGAAGTGCGGGCTCTGGGAGAGGGGCTAGTGCCATCAGGAGAGAGAGGCATTATAAAGTAGCCTTGCTTAGAATGCCAGAGTTCATGGATGTAATTATCTGTGAACCTCCTCCTCATGCAGCGGGGGGGGGGGGGGAATTGCTTGGGGAACGTGACGTTTAGGCGGCCTGTCTCGGTCTCCTCTCTGGAATTGCGGTGTGCGGCGAATGAGATGAGCTTTATTTGCAGTCGGCGGTTTATATCCACGACATTAGCCCCGGATGCCTTCACGGGTTTGTGAACAAAGTTCCGTTAAAGGTGCGAACCGGCTGCAGATGAGCGACTGTAAATTGTCATTCTCTCACGAGGCTAGCGTGGAGTCACATGGGTTGACGGCCGTACTGTATATTTGACGAAAGCCTGAAATGGCAGTTATGAAACAGTCCTCTCGGCACGTCTGCGTTAAATGCTACAGTCGCTCTTGTCTCTGCTGGTTTAGTTGAGGAGAAAAGTGGGCATCTAGTGAAATTACTGCTTGTGCGTGCGTGCGTGTGTGCGCGTGTGTGTGTGTGTATGTGTGCGTGTGTGTGTGTGTGTGCGTGTGTGTGTGTGTGTGTGTGTGTGTGTGTGTGTGTGTGTGTGTGTGTGTGTGTGTGTGTGGTGCGTGTTGTGTGTGTGTGCGTGTGTGTGTGTGTGTGTGCGTGTGCGTGTGCGTGCGTGCGTGCTTTTTCTTAGTCCCACGTTCTAAAGACATTTTAATAGCGCACTGTGTTCGTGCGACCACGTGCACGTGTGTGTGCTCGTGCATGTGTGGGCGTGTGCATGTTTCTGTTCTGTGCCTGTGTGCATGTATTTTTGTGAATAATGTGTTGTATAATGATCCTGTGTGCCCCAGATTCAGGTCCAGCTCGCTCATACCCTCTGATAGACTAATGGGGTTATGATATATGTCCCTTTTTTCTCTTTATTTCCCTGTGTCACGCGTACTGGTGCTGCTACTGGCTGTGTACAGCGTTATGAAATTGCAAAATGCAATGCGGGGTTTTGTGATAAACCTTATTGTCTTTGGGTTGTTGCGGCTTCGATATCTGTGCCTGTTATTATTTTGGGTTTATTTGAAAATGAGAAAATCCATATTGGGGGCCCCGGAGAGCTTCAGGTCTCCGTAGCGTCTTAAAGAAATAGCTTTGTTCGGTTTGCTCAGCCGCTCCCTTTGCCAAATGTACTCAATCAGTGCCGAAGCGCGGTGGACTCCTTCGTCAGAGCTAATCTCGGGAGTGTGATTTCTTTCTCTCAGTGACGCCTGTAAGCCTTGTGATTAAAGCATGATTTATGTTTGCCGTGCGCTCCGTTGTGTTTGTGAATTCGCTGTGATGGTTTGACGGTTGGGGATTTTCCGTGTATCAACAGAACTTATTAATTGAAATGATTGCCTTTTCAGTGTCTGTTGTGGAGGAATGGTGCCATTTGTACTGGTATGATCATGCCCAGGAGGTCTTTCTTGCACAAAGTTATAATTTTAAACACGTGGCCTAATGAGTTGCACAAAGGCCTGTTTGCCTCGAAGCTTTTGCAGATCAAGAATGCAGTTTAATCATGACAAACAAGTCCCCTTTAAGTACAGAAGACTTCACGTTTTCCACTTCTGCTTCAGAACCAACGGGAGTTTGAAAAGGCTGTGATCGGAGAATAGCTCTGGATGCTCTTCGCAGCTGTTGCGTTCTTTGTGCTGTAGGTATTTTGTTAGCGTCTCGCTCTTGACTTTCTTCTCGTTGCACTTACGGCTGCTTAGAATTCAACATACATTTTTCCACTCCGGTCAAGGCCATTTTTAATTCCGGGGAAAAAAAAAATAAAAAATTTAATTAAGCTTTAAAGACGTGAAGGTGCTTTTCTGTATGGCGCGCACAGAACTGGGTACGTATTTTAATACGAAGGCACTTAAGATTAATCACATTTCACCAAGGTTATAGCGCCTGCAGCACACTCAAAGTTTACTGTTCCGGTAAGCTCGCTTTTCTCGCCTCTTTGTTTTTGAATAGGGTGCTTTTAATTTGAATTGTATCTGCTAGCAGATTTAGCTTATGAAATGCATGATATTACAATTAGCTTAAAACGTCAAAAGCCTGGTGGGAACGCGCTGCAGTCCTCTTCTCAACGTCAATCACTTTTCCAAGGGCAAATGTCAGAGAAACATCTGTCTTCTTCTTTCCGTGGTTTCACATATGAAAAGAAGTGTGGATAATCCTTGTGCCAGAACAGTTTATATTTTTCTTCCCCCCCCCCCCACCCGCCAAGAAGAAAAACTGAAAAAATGGATGATATTTTTTGATCTGCATTTCTGGCTTGCTGGCAAAAACTGTAATGTGGAAGGGCCTTTCTTATTTAGAAATGTTCAGCTTCTGTTGAGAGGCCCATCCATCCTGTGCAGAGTAGAACACTGTAAATAATGAATGAGTTTATGTCTCTGATCCCCGATTCAAAGAGTCTCACCCTCAACAGGCATGATGGATTATGGGGCTTATGGTATGGATCGACGCCTCTCATAACTCTCCGGGCCCGTGAAAGCTAGTCCAGCCACCGCGTCGCTGTCCTGTGTAATGAAATCACTTGTGGTGTATTTTCTTATTTACTTATTTGATTTACGAGGATTAAACTGACCAGCGCGGCGCACTTGTTGGTTGTAGATTGTGAAGGGGTAAATGGAAAGGGAGACGCAGGGCAGGATAGGGTTTTAAATTCACACTCGGCTTTGGTAATAATCCACTGCCTGTTACCGGACGTAGTTGTGTTCCTCCCTGTTGGATCATGTCTTTGGCTCCTAGTCTCTGTAGAAGGGTAATTTCCGGTCTTTGTTTTGAATGTCACCCACAAAATGACCTGAATGAAGTTTTCTCTTGCTTGATTAAAATTTTTAATAGAAAAGGTACCTGTACCTTTTTAAGTAGGATTAAATGCAAATGTTGCATATCTCAAATATTTTATAGAAATAATTTAAATATGTATTATCATTGATTATAAAATGTGATGTGTATATAAAATATATTGAGCAGCAGCACTTGGTGTTGAAATACCTTTGCACTCTTACAGTCTCTGTATCTTTTGAGTATTTGTTCTTAGTTCCAGGCATGCAAACACACTCTTAAATGAAAAATAGGTAAAGCAGACTATAAGCAGCCTGGAGTATTGATATCTTTTCACTTGCTTTGTATAGGGATGTCTTTGTTTCATTCTTTGACAGTTTAGTCCCAGGCAGTGCACAGTTTATGTCTGTTTCAATGCATATCAGAGTGCTGTTGTGTTTTGTTTGGCATAAACATGGTGTTGGCATCCATGTCATTTAATAATTGTGTTTTAAGAAAAATCAAACTCAAAGGCAAATGCAACAGGCTTCCATAATTTATATTCACCAGTCAGGTACTGGTCAACATGCACCCTTAACAGTGACTTATTATTATTATTAGTTTGTACATTTTTTATTGTTTGGTGGGTTCATTAAAGACCAACTTACTAAATTGTGTTGGGAAGAAAGAAGTTGCACTTGCGTTTGTTTGTAATTCTAAGTTAAAGACGAGTGTTGCTTAATTCAGGTTTTGTCTCATGTTGGGAAATTGTAGACTGAATGTGATGTCCCTTGGTGAGGCTCGGCTTGGTGTCAAGGCTTGTTTTTTTCCGGTGTCCTGTTTGTGTTGTCATGTGATATATCATTGAAATGCAGAAAACCTGACAGTAATAGAACATTCACAGTTGTGGTTTAATGTTACTTAATGCTTGTCTTCGTCTGGTGCAGCTGTAGCATTATAAGTCAGGCTGCTTTCCTGTAGCAGTAGGCTGCATTCTTACTTTTGGGATAATTGTGTAAGAATGGTAAAACATGTCTAAATTACTATAATATTAGAGGTAATAGGCCTACATCGCAAATTATGCTATTTATAGACTTTTATGTTATCAGCCCTTTTAAAGAACTTTGGGATCTGCCCAGTCAAATGCATTCTAATGTCTAAGGCATGTTTCCATTAATGTACTCTTATTTCAGACAACATGCTCATCACTGGCCAATTCAGTCGGTCCATGCAGGGAATTGAACATCTCTCTCTACCGGCAATTTGAAAAGATTAGTTCCGCACATGTCTTTTAATGGTACTCCACACTGAGAAGCGCATCTGATCTTCTTTTTTTCATTTTCCTCTGCAGACTAATTTATTTAGGCAGGAGAAAACTTTAGAATTTTTTTTTTTTTTTTTTTTTGCTTGTTACCCATTGTTTGCCTGTTAGATCAGTCCAGAGCTCTTGAAACCGTCCTCCTCCAAAGTTTGGTACCCTTCTCTTGGACAAGTGCCATCCATGGTCTCATTGAAGTCCCCAGCAACAACTAGGCTACTGCTAAGAATATAAGAACGCATAATGACGATAATCTAGACTATCCAGCATGGGGCCTGTCCTGGAGGATCCAGAGGGGTTTTAGTCTTTAAAACATGTCCTGGCAAGCTGCTCCCTACATTTACAGCTCTGTAAAAATACTTCCTGATGTTCCCCGTGTTCAGCAGTTGTCTACGATCATGAAAATGCACTTTTGTACGTCGCTTTGGATAAAAGCGTCTGCTAAATGAATGTAATGTAATGTAATCTTTATGAAATGGGCCCTTAACTGATATCCTCCTGTTCGGCTGACAGAACTCTTCCCTCTAGGCCCATTTATGAAGTTAAAAATTCCACTTTTGTCTTTTCCTGAGCCCGAATAGTTTATTATTTACCCTTTAGTTTTAACTTCTGTATTGCATATCAAGAACCAATTGTCTTCTTTTTTTGGTACATTTTTGAGATTTTTGCTTATGTGATGCCCAGAACTGAACTCAGTATTCAAAGTGTAGTCTGATGGAGGCATTGTATAGCATCATCATTACTTCCTTTAATTTATTCAGTTTCTTTCCCATTATAATGTAGCATGCTTTATCTAATGGTATTCATATAATACTTTATCAGACGCTACTCATATCATAATTAATCAGATGCTTTTTGGAAGTCCCTGTGCATAACAACATAAGCTTGGCTTGAGTCAAAACACTTTGTAACCTCCTCAAAGATGTCCAGGAGGTTTTTTCAAAGAATAAATCAAACTTGTCCCTAATGATAGATTCCAGTATTTTACTTAAGAGGCAAATTAAACTAATAGGCTTGCAGTATCCTGGATCAGTATGGACCCCTTCTTAAATAATGGAATTAATCTACCTTGCTTCCAGTCATTTGATATTTATTCAGTTTTTTGATACATCAGCAGGGCCTGCTACCTTTTGTCATTTGTTTGCTTGTGTCTGCTATTTCAGCTTTTCAAAAATTAATTTTGGAATTTACCTCAAGAGAATCTCTTGCATTTGACTTATTGCAGTCCTGAAATCGAGAAATTTTACTCAGTGGACGTTATTTATTCTCTCATTTCTTATTACAGTTGGACAGTGGCGGTCTTGTCGAAGTACATCAAAACTGACTGCACCGTGATCGCTCGTCCTGAGTGGCTCTCCCACCACCTCTGAGCTGCAAATTATGTCAGGATTATTACGCAAAACTAGATCCCGAATTGATTTTCCTCTCCTGGGCCGAAGTACAAACGGTGGGGGGGAAAAAGTCATTTTCAATATGTGAAAACTCCTCTTCACATTTTCCCTGTCCTAGCACAGTGTCCCATTTAATAATTGAAGTCACCCATTATTAATGTCTCTCCTTCCTGACTCCATATAGCATAGCACTTACTGTACTGCCTGAAGCTGGAGACCTGCAGCATATTCCTTTCAAGTCAAGTCCCTTCCCAGTAGCCTAATTCATATATCCCCCCTGGAAATGAGATGATAATGGGCTACACTCCCACCTCTTATTGGTCCCATCCTTCCTGATGAATTTATACCTCTCTGCAGTTTCATCTCAGGCATTGCTCCAAGCCACATCTCTGTAATTCCAGCTATGTTGTAACCCTGTTAGTTATGGCAGCCTCAGTCTGTGGTTTGCATTCTTCTTGCATTTAAACAAAGGGACTTCAGTGTGTGACAGACTACAACACTTTCTGTCAACACCAAACCACCTTTGCTCTAAAAGGTCTTTACGGAAGCCTCAGTGGCATTATTGTACCTGGCTTTAATAGCGCCTATCCAGGCAGCCTGCACCTCCCCAACCTTACAAATAATTAATCTCCCTGCCCCTGATGTCCCATGATTAGTTCTCTGCTCCCCAAGCTTATGCTGGCCCCACACAGCCCCACATGGCCCTGGTTCTTAAAGAGCCCCAGTGGCTTGTAGTCCTGTTCTCTTTTTCCCTGCACCAAGTTTATCACCATGTTTGGAATTTTCTAGTGAAATGCAGCGTCTCCTTGTCCGCATGTGCTGCCTGAGAATTCCTACGGATTCCCAGGAATTTTCAAGTTAGGCCACCAATATAGGTTCTTGTGCTGCAAATTTGTCCTACCGAACCTAAGATCTTTTCCTACATTGGCTCCAACATGGATCATGACTACTGAATCCACCCGAATTCAGTTACTTGGAACTAGGGAAAATATGTGCAGCAGCACATGGAATCTGCTTATATTGAAAGGACATTAGCTTGTGGACTACGAAGGGCATGCTAGCTAAAAATACCAAATGGTTTGTTAGTAAAAGACCTATTCCTGCACAGCCGAAAACTACAAAAACTGTTCACCTAACTTCAAATTTGCTAACTAACAGTTTGACAGAGGGGGATAATTGAAAATTCTCTCTCTCTTCATCCCTAATAGCATAAAAACTTTACATTTAAAATTAAATGTTTAGCCCAAAAACCAAAATGTAGCAAATGTGCTATTGGCAGTAAATGGATAACAGTACTAATAAGTCATTATAACTTCAATACACAAACGGCAGTAGAGCACAAATGTATTGCATGTCTACATGAGGCTCAGCCGGTATTTTATTCAACGATGGAACCGAAGGGCGGGCCGACGGATTTCATCATGTTCACCGTCGTCTTTGTTTATTCGGTCGTGGCTTTGTCCGTGTGCCGGTGCGGCTGGCAGCGGCGGATTTGGGGGTCACACACGTCTTCCACCCGCCGTATCGATCAACACGCTGGGGGGGGTGGGGTGGAGGGGGCGGGGGGGGGCTTCGAATGAGTAATGGCCGTTATAAATCAGAGACCGCTTCGCTTCGTTGACAACCAGTTTCTCCTTGGTCCAGGTTTCAAACCGTAGCACCTGCTGTCCTGGTTTTGTGACAGAGGCAGAAGGAAGGAGGAATTAGATGTGTGTCCAGTGGCGTAGGATGTGGTACGCTGTCCGACAACCAAATGGCACATAATTGGGAAATGGGTGAGCGGTCACCCATCTCACCAATGTGCCGAGCAGACATGTGGACCAGATGGCCTGAGTGTGTTACACAGCTGATATTCATGGTGAAATCTGTCTTTTGTCTATAGAGTGGACATTTCCAGTAGGTTACTGTACTACATGCTTTGTCCACCTACATTATGACTACTTAAAATCCAGAGCTATGATGCTTTTTAGATATGCTCCTGGGCCGAGATATAGATATAGGTATAGAAAAAGCACCTTTTTCAAATGGTCTGTGGTGGGTTCTGGAGCCTATTCTGTAGAATATTATGAGTCTTGTTTATGTATGCTGTTTGTCATGGTTCTAACTTGTTGTTAGTTTATGATATTTATTTCTTAATTATTATTGTTTTCACTCACATTATAGCCTCATGTCGACCAACCTTATCAAGTAATGCTGTTCACGGTGCCCTGAGCATAAGAGCCTGCCAGATTTATTCATAAATAATTGTTATGAATAACTCTTTCATAATGTCCTCAATAATAATTAGTAACTAGACTACAGGCAACTGCAGCAACCACAGCAAGAATGAAGTCAGCATAAACTTGCTGTGTACTATAGGGCTTTCTATCAGGGTAATGTTTTAATCTGGGCAGCACGTAATCTGGAAGTTTCTGGGCATCTTTAGAAGTACAGAAATACTACATGGGTAGATGAAGCCGATTAACCGATTAACATGTATGTAGCATGTATGGAACCATGTATGTAACCTCAGAAAGTAAGGCTGCGCAACAGGGAAGTTGCGGCGATGCAGCATGTTCAACCGATTTTTGATTGCTCCACCGAACCCACAGGCAATAATGCTACTGGATAGGAAAAAAAAGCTATCGTCGCCCATTTCATAAGGGGTATAGCTAGGATGCATTATTCCACCCACATTCATTGAACCGTGCCATTGTGTCTGTTTAAGAGCGTTTTTAACAGCGACAGCGAGCGCTCATGAACCCATCGACAGGCCCGTCCAGTTAGCCCCGCACGCTGCACGAATTAGATCGCTTTACCCTGGAGTAAAATGGCAAAACTGTGTGCTTGAACCGCGTTGTCAGAAGTGATCGGAGCGTACCGGGGCGGCAAGTTGTTCAATTCCCTGTCCTTTATTGACTTTTTCTTCACTTATGAAGCTCGCTGCAGAGCTCAGAGTTTCTAGTTGTTTTGTGTCATTTAGCTGCAAAGCTATGAATCAAATGTGTCTGTGCCAAACGTTTTATTTTGCTTTTTGTGTGGCTGTGGCGAGGATGAAATGGAATAGTCAGTATTCCCCCGTCTTACTCCGTCATAATTAATAATGTCTGTCCGCGGCTGTCCGGCTAATTTATTGATTCGTCATAATGAGCCGTCTGAAGGGAAAGATTAAGTGAGAAGCTGTGTCTGTTTGCCTGACTGGGAGGAGGAAAGTTTTCAGGCGCTGGTGCATTATAAATCATTCATGTGTCCATTCATATAAGCATGCCTGTTTCATGTAGATTTGGGACTTGGTCAAGACTTCAAAATAAAACAAAAAATGTTATATCCGTTTGTACATTTCATTCCAATTTGGAATGAGCACACACCTGTCCTGTGTGTCAATGCAATTAGGACAAGTTCTGTAGATGGAAACGCTGCATGGCAGTTTGCCACATCTTATTTTTTTAAACAGTTGAAATCAGGCAAGGCTACAACTCTGTGCCTTAATCTTTAAAGTCGACTGTCAATCTGCAGACTCTTTATTCAATCCCCCAATCACCAGATTAAAAAAAAAAAAACAAAAGAAAACCAAAGTCCAGGTCTTAAAATGTAAATTTAAGGCACAATATACAATTGTAGTATTGGGCAGGAATTAATTACTGTTTGGAATTTTTTTCGTAACGGCTTTCTTTGAGACATTACCTCAGATAACATTGCATGGTAATATTCATGCTGCTGGCTAATTCATAGTTTTAGTATAGCGCCTCAGGGGTACAGCCAACTGGTGTGTTGCTGTTCCACATTTTTCATGGCTACAGTAGCGACATGGCTAGCCAGTTCTGTAAAATTAAATAAAAGTGTACTCACATATTACATCAAATCCTATCATGGAATGGACATTCCTGAACCTTTTTTTTTTCTTTTCTCGACATTTGCATCTTAATTGTGCTCATTGTAATGCAAGGCTCAGAGGGCATAGCCGTTGCAAATGAGATTTGTGGCATTTAAAAATCGCATGTTCATTGACCACTTAAAAAAACAAAAAAAAAAACAAGTTGTTTGTTCTTATCATGAATTAATTATCATCTTCCCGAGAGCATGCAGATGGCATTAAGAATAGAAATGTTATATGATTCCCATTTGCTTTGCCTACCAGCATCGTTAACCCATCATTTCTCTTGACTGCTTGTGTGTTATATTTCCGTTCACCGGATGACTTCTTTAAGCCGTCTCTGTATCTTCACAAGTCTGTTTACTTCTGGGTGTGAATCTTTGATTCAGTGGCAGTTTGATTCAAATAATAATTAATGGCTGGTGAATCCTCTTCAGGAACAATTATTAGTCATTTGTAAAAAGTACTTCAGAGCACGACATTTCCTCTTCGTTCACACTACTGTCTGCGCCAAACCACCTTAAAAAAATTCTGCTATGAAAGGCATTTATGGCTGCCTCACTGGTGATACAGTACCTAACTTTGATCACTCCTATCTGGGCTGCCTCCCTGTCCCCATCCTTATGAATATTTAAACTGCCAGCCCGTTAAAGTCCCACGTTGAAATAATCCTCCGCTACCCTTAGCATACGGTGGCCCACATGAGTCAAACTGGATGTCATAAATGCCATGTGTAGTGTCAGTTCATTTGCATCACAGGTGTTCTAGTCGATAGTTGATAAGATAATGGATGCTGTTCCTGTACCCCTGTCAGTGTCCATCACAACTAGCTGCCACAGCCTGCTGAAAAACCCTGAATGGGGAAAGTGACCGTGGAAGTGTTTAGCCGCTGAGATGGGGGTGGGAGGGAGGGGGTGCCTGGGGGGGGTGGGGGAGCGCTTCTGAGCTTTCATTAGCCTGCACAGCTACTTATCTCCTGCTGGAGGAGGCAGGCAGCCTTATTGTTTGTTTGAGCTTCTGGTATTTTCCTCTAGTCTTGTGTCATTGATTTCTGAGCTCTAAGAGAACACTAATGTGCTAAATGAAAGCATCTGATTGGATTTGAATGTTAAAAAGGGGCTTGTGCCTAAGTGGCTGGTAGAGCCTCATAAGTAACACGCCACAAGCAACTTATCCGCATTCAGCAGCTGGGTAAATGCTTATTTCTTTCCCCCTCTATCTGATATGAGATATAAACAGCCCCTAGTCAAGTAAAATAGAGTTTAATGCCCAAATTATATATAACAGAGGGAGGCAAAATTAAATTGGGTACACTCAGCCACAGAATTATTATAATGTACGGAATGTGCTCTGATGCTTTTCTGTTGTTTTGCTTTGTTTTTTTATGGGTTAGAGGTGGTTAACCTGCAAATGGCCACTACCTTCTCAAATACTGACATCTTAGTCACACTAAACCAATTTGCCCGGGAGCTTGTATTCAGAAAGATATATCTGTTTGAATTAGGTAAGCCATGTTTCCTGTGAAAAACATTTTTATTCATTCCTTTTAGTTTTGATTAATTTCTTGTCGGTGTTTATTTATCTGTTTACTTGATTTATTCGTGGAGAGTCCTGGTTGCACAGCCACTGCTGAAACATATGTATGCCTAAGCTTTTGTGTTTATTTGAATTATGTCTGTGTTATTTCCTTTAAATGACTGCCATGAAAGCACATGATAATGCAGTATCATGGAGTGGAAATCTCTGCTCGATTAAAAGAAGCAGTTAACATTTATTCACCCCCTTTTTTGGCTACTCCACAACAGCGGGGCTGGCCCTACAAACGCAAATGTCTGTGACTGAGTGATGAAGTTACACCATTGTTCGGCCGAGTTATGAAGTTATACCATTGGTCGGTCGGATGAAGTGTGTTAGGTCCAGCCATATACTAGGTTTTGACCTGGTCTCGTTTAAAATGAAAAAAAAGTTGGTGTAAGCTATACATTTGGATTTGTTTACATCAAAACCCGGAAGCTTTGGTTTGACAGCTGCAAGCAGATTGTTTCGAGATTGTTTTAAAATACTTGTACATTAATTTACTTAGGGGACTGCCATGTTGCCTGTAACTGTCTTTGAAAACAGCTTTCGTCTATTCGTCGACAAATTCGTATTTCGTCTTACATCTATTAAGGGAGGTGTATTTTTTTGTGCTTCCAAATTGTAATGCTACCTTGGTTTGAATTTCTTCCCCCAGCTAAAGTTCACAGCTTACATTATATATCTTAGGCACTCATTATAATGGCAATCCTTGATAACCAGTTCCCTGAAGATAATCATAAATATTGGAGAATCGATCCAATAATGGCTTGTACGTACATTTCTAAATTGTACCAGATGGGATTGGTATTCCCGATGCTGCTGCCACAGCCAATATCCATATTCATGATTTGTTAATGCAAAGTAAGAAATGTAAGAGATTATTTTTACTTCTATTGTACTTTTTAGAGTCTTATGTAGAAGAAAGATCATACAAACATCTCTTTTTTTGACGGCTTCAAATTGTTTATTATGTGTTCATAACCTAGTTAATGGCACCTCATTTGTAAAGTATTTAAAAATATTCATAGCTCATTAAGTATTTTTTCTTTTGACTTCTTTACCACAATTTTGTAACTTTATTTTATTTAATTTTTTTTAAAGATTGTATTGCAGTTTCATTTTCTGGCTGTTATTTTCTGAAGAGAATGCAGAGTTGGTCCTAGTGACTTATGAAGTACATTATCGGAATGGAGGCATCACCATGGTTACATAGCACCCACTGCCATGCAAATAAATGCTAGTGCAGTCAACACCACGGGTAATTTATTCAGGTAATTACTGTGTATGTGAAGGGGATGGAGCGTGTTTACAGGTAAAAATCACTTCCGCATTGGATTTTAAGTTTGCACCAAGGTGTGAATTTTCTGTTCAGCTCAAAAGGGGGAAAAAACTGTTATTCCTTATAATCATCTGAAATAAACAGAAGAATTGACTGTGACATCACTCTGCTTATGCCCAATCCTGCCAAAATGTCTTTATATTTGAGGTGTGACATTAATGCTTTTTGCTTCTTGCTTAAAAAAAAAAGAAAATCGAGTTATATCATTGGTTGAATATATACAGTATGTTTAAATATTTGGATTTTTGTACCTGAATGAGTCTGAATTGAAAACCACTCTTTTACTGACAGTTTGTGTCTTTCTCCATTGACCTTTGGAGATTCTGAAAATTTCTGAAAAAGATTTGGTAAAACGGGGTTTGTCCGATTCTCATGGATTTTGGCAAATTACCCCTAACTTAAGCGTGGATTTTTAAAATGACCTGAAACCTGACGGTAATGCTGGTCTTCTGCACAAGGGTTTCTCCTGGTTAACAGAGACAGAAATGATTATTTCTTGGTTTCAAGTTGAGTCATACAATACCAGAATTGCTTGATGACAAAGATGACATTGAAATTGCCCCTGTAATTAGTGTTCTGTCATAATTAAGTCAGCTATTTCATTATACAGATGTATTTAGACAATACCAATAGCTAAGTTACTTTAATTTAAAAAAAAAACACACAAGAAATTAAATTCAAAATAATTGTGTTCAGGCAGCTGTGGCAGTTGAGAAGATGAAACCTGGCAGGTCCCTCTTATAAAGACTGATCTGATGGATGAAACACTATGCTTTACAACTAAAAGTATAATATATTATTGTACCTGTGAACTGTGCTTGCTGTTTGGTCATGGTTGTGCAGTTACTTAATTTATCTGTACCTTAAGGCCATTAAGTGATTTAAATCGTTTTAAAAAGTCCATAAAATTGTCGACCAAGAGACAAATGGACAACTTTAGGGGAATCTGGCCTTTTAAAATGATTTTAAACATATTCTATGGAAGATTTGATTCTGTTGATTTTAGTAAGTGAGTGAAGCTGTCTGTGAGAGCGCTCCCAGGTCTAATACAATGCTGCTGCCAGAGGGAGTGGTTGGCTGCTGCCTCAGGCATTCAGCCTCGCACGGCTCCTGGGCCGGATGGCCTCATGGGCAGACTTTTGAGAGAGTGTGCCAGTCGTCTAAAAGGTGTTCTAACACAGCTCTTTCAGTTCTTACTTGGTAGCTGCAACTGTTTCTCTTCTTATAATCTATGAATAGTAACCAAAACCAAGCTTGACAACGACCGAAAACCGTGTTTGCGCAGTGATGCGCGGTACATTCTGTATTTCAAAATGTACGCATCTTCAGTTCCTAGAAGTGTGTACAGAAGTTGTTTGAAATGACTCAACCATCTCGGATCAGTGTGGTGGGTTTCCTACATTAGGACAGTACTTGAGCGTGCTCAGAAGCGTAAAGAAGTACTTTGATATGATTTTTTGGCTTAGGGTCTTTTTTTTTTTTTTTTTAACCACATGCTGTGTGATGCACTTTGACTTGTCAACATTCAAAATGTCACTGCATATGGTATGCTGGTCCGCATAATTGGCTGCAGAATGTTTACGGAAACATCGCAGGCGTGCTCAGTGCAACTGTGAATGGTCAGGAAACGTTTGTAACTGCCTCAGATTCGTTAGCTGTGTCCGTGGGCTTCCCCTGGAAAAATCAGGATTCACACTTCCATTATGAAAAGTGCAGGTGTAAATATGAAAGGACACAGATGACCATGAGGCGAACCCCCCCAACCCCCACCCCCCCAAACCACCGCTGGCGCTGTGAAATTAGGTGCAAACAAAATGAAGCGTGGGTGGGGGGTGGGGGGAGAAGAAAAGAAAAATCAAAGTCTTCCTTGAACACTGGATTTTCAAAAGGCCGGTGTTCATTACGGTTGATTAATTGGTCATTCCTACCAGGGAAAATGTGATCATTAACCCAAATAAGGTTACAAGCTTTTAAACTTTTAAAAAGGATATTTCCATTTATGTTAATGCTTTTAAAAAACCTCAGCTTTACAACAGAGCAAACAGGGACTTGAAGTCTTCCTGGCTAAAGACAGTCACCGGTATAGTGATATATTTTAATTTAAGAGAATTGAAAAAAATCTACAACTACAGTCCATTGCTTTTTTCAACCTGAAAACTGGTCATACTGGATTTGAAACGGTGACAGAAGCTTCTGTGATGAGAACTTCAAAACATTTGATTTCAGGATGTTGCTTTTTTCCAGAATGATTCCCTTTACAAAGGTGTCAGCCTGTCAAAAAAGGCATAATTCCTGCATTCTGTACAGCGTGTCATCTAACGTGAATGCATTCTGCGAGAGCTCTTTCACGGTAGACCCTCTTATTCTTTTATGAAAGGATGCCTGGACTCTGCCTCTCCTCACAGCCATTATAGCTGGTCAAATACGGTCTGGCCTCCCGTTTGCGTAGAGCTGTGAAATAAAGAAAGAACATCAAGGTCTAGTAATTTTAAACGCACTCCTGTGTTTAATCATCTTTTTGTATTATCCCTGCTTTGCTTATTTTCATAACGGATTGCTCATCCAAGAAGGGGGGGGGGGGGGGTGGTGTTCTTATGGAGCACACAGAACATCTTGGTGCCTTTGTTAAGCAGTTTTCCCTTCTGGATTTTTTTGTGCTGTGATTGAGTGAAGGCCTGTGGAAGTAGAGTCCCACTTAAGATTGAGCAAATGTCACCCTTTTTGGGTCGAGAGTGGAGTTCGCTGTAGCACATTTTCTTCTACACCACATATTCAGTGCTTGTGGAAATAATTTCTTTTTTGATTTAACCCTTTTTAAGTTATTTTTTTAAGAATTCTATTATCCATCGTATTCTATTTTTTTTCTTTGTTTTTTATCTTTTAAGTAGGATGCTTTCTGGTCTGTTTTATTCCCAGTGAATATGAATGGTTTGAGTCCTGGCAGAGTCGCCTCTGCGTGGAGTTTGCATGTTCTCCCCGTGTTTGCGTGCGTCTCCTCTGGTTTCCTCCCACACTGAAAGGCATGCATGTTAGGTGCGCTCCTGCCATTGCCCTTGACCGAGGCTCTGGCCTCAGAACTGGAGCCAGTCCCCAGGCGCTGCATTGTGGCTGCCCTCTGCTCCTAAGTAACTAGGATGGGATTTGCTGCGGGCAAATCATCCCCACGAGATTCAATAGAGTTCAATAAATATATTACATAAATTTTACTGGTGCAATTCACCCTTCAAACCTATAGTTAGCAAGACATTTTACCCACCCCCCTTCCCCTTTTTCCCCCATGTGGTTCCATAGAATAGGATTCCATAGGATGTAGCTGTCCGCCCTGAAGAAAAGCACCACTTTCATCAACCACTGTATTGGATTGAAAATGTCACTGCCAAACAAACCCTGAAACTTAGGTTTATGTAACACTGTGCTTTGGCTCTGACCGGAGACTGCTCATCCAGAAGAATTTATTTCTTAAGCAGCAGTGCTCGCAAGAATTAAATGCGGGCTTTCTAATTCAGAATTGAAAGGTCCATCAAATGGGGAACGCTTGGCATTTTCCTTTTAGAACAATTCACTGGAAAGGGGAAGTGTTAGATATATATTTTACAAGTCCATTTGTGAAGGTCACTTCACTTCACAGTCTGAGTACCAGTAGAGGTGGAAAATGGTCTTTTCGTGAAAATTAACTTGACTCTGACTTCTCCTGATTTTGTGCATATATTAAATTGAACAGTTGCTGTGTTGAAGAACAGATTGGTTATTTTAAGATACGAGGTCAAACAGAATGGCTGTGTTTATTGGCAGTACACAGCAATTAATGCATGGAACTATAAATCTCCTGGAAAATTGTATTTCACATATTGAAGTGCCATTTGTTTCTGCCAAAATTAATGAAATTAATAAAAACCAAATTAGAAAATAAATAACAAAATTGATAAACAGTGAAAATAAAACGATGTACCAATCTACAAATAAGCAGCATCATTTTTGTCCATTAGAACGGGCTGACAGAGGTTTCTGTGAAAGATTGTGCGAGGTTCTGTCACCCTTGTGCAAACAGGGGGATGTAGATAAGTGGCTCTACTGTAAAGCGCTTGAGAAGCACCTTTTTTATGATACGAGGAGGAATTCTTGATCCTGGGTAATTGATACAACATGGAATACACGTCTGTTCCTATAGAGCATGGTTATTTTTCCAGAGGATTGAATTGGTGCTTCAGCTCAAAAGAGTGTGCTGAATTTACAGCTTTTCATGTGTGTTGAGGAGGTCAGGACAGAGCTAGGTCCTAGCTTTTCCTGAAGAGCAGGCAGCAGAACCTCTTTGATTTCCAAAATATATTGCACCCTTTCTTTCCCCATTATAATGTTCCGGTCTAGTGTTCATTAACGATTCTGGAGACGGGGTGTCTCACTTTTTGAGTGACTCAGTGATTGATTTTCCCAGTTAGCAGTGTTTTTTTACCCCCGTTCCCCAGGGTCATTGCAGCCACAAAATGAAGTACCTGACACATATTATTATTATTATTATTATTACCGTGTGTTTTATTTTATTTTTTTTCGGTGGGCTTTCCTAGCGGGTGATTGGCTGTAATTTGTTTTGTCTCCTGAACCCCCTGCAGGTGACTTTGGCGTCCTCCTTCTCCAGGACGGCCTTCATGCAGTGCCTGCGCTGGGCCGTCTGGTGCCCGTTCCAGGAGCCGGGGAACGCCGCCGCCGCAGACGTGACTCTGGCCCTGCAGGGCGGCGACGTTCGGGGCCCCAGCGGGGTCATGGTGTATGCGGCCCCGCCCCCGGACCGAAGCTCCACCGAGGTACTCGAGCGCAGTGTGCGTTTAACTGTCACTTTGTGGGTGAAGGCAGTTACATCTGAGGCTTTCTTCGTCACAAGTCCGCTGGTTTAGTGGTCTTCTGTGTCTCAAGTGTGATTTTTTTTTGTATGCCATTTGTATGCATTGCTGCCTTTGCCAGATCTTCAGTCTCAGTGAGATTCCTCTGTTCAGTAAAGGCTAAATTAAAAACTGCTGTAGAGAGCTCTGTCTTCCTTTCCAAGTTTCCATCTCTTCACTTCTCCTTTTTGCTTTTATTGTTTCTACAACCAGGCCGTTTTCCTCACTTTATTTTCTACAAAGTACTCATGAGCATGTCCAATGGCTCCACATTTTGTTATGTATTAGTAATACTCAGCTTTCAATTGATGCATATTGCAATATGCGCATGTCACAGGTATCCCTTATAATGTTTTAAAGGATACCTGTGACATGTGCACATATCTAATCTATAACTGTGTTTGTGCTTCAGTATAGCACAGCTTGTTGACAACCCATCCTAAAAATGTTTGGCCTAAGATTAAGATTAATGTACTAATTCACTATTGCAAATTAACACTGGTTTTTTTATATCTCTCCTAGATACAGACACATACATGGTGCTCCTACATTTACTGTAGTTTCAAATAAAGCAGTGTATATTGTATTCTGTATGATGGCACATCTTGGCAGTAAATGTTCTTCCATTTTGGTGGATGAAAATTATTTAGGTTTAGGTCAGTTAGGATATAACTCTTTTTTACATAAGGCTTCATTTGAAATGGTTGTTTATATGATTCCTTTGCTATTTCCTTTGGTGGTTTTGCTAAATTTAGAAGGCATTGTGTATTTAGTCATACCACTTTACTGTTCCTATTTAAATTTTTCCCTCTTGTTGAATTAATGATGTGTTCTTTGTTTGAATTTTAATTTAGGGCTGGCCTAGCCTACATATTTCATGCGCCTTTCGCAATGCCCTATGCTGACTACAAAGCAAAAAAAAAAATAGAGACATTTTCTTAGGAGATATTTATTGTAGCCGAGCTTCAGTGGTGTCTTGCCAGCTTATCTGAGGCATTGCAATAGTGTTCTTCCTCCTCTGCAAGTGCAGTATCAAATTTAGCCTGTACAATGGGGAAGCGAACCGTTACTGATTAGTTTTATTTGACTTGTGGTTAATTACTGGTTGATTGTCTTTTTCTCATCATTGCATAATTACCCTTTACAGTTATGTGTCCGTTATGTATTTGGCAGTTATAGGCTTATATTGTCCTACTCAGCTAATTGCCCCCCGTCTCCCCCCCCCCCACTTTCCAAGATTTCACAATTAGTGAAAAATGAATGTTCACCTTTACAGCGCTCGCATTTCCGCACGGGTGAGTCTGCAGCGCGTGGCATTAGCTCAAATAAATGATTTATCTAATTAAATTAGCCGAGAGCAGGAGGTGGCGCAAAGTCCCGAAACAGATCCGCCGCGGTTGTGCCCCGCTAGATTAGGATAAACAGAGCAGGGAGGGGATAGAGCAGTCAAGTGCTTCTTTCCACGGCTGTGTGTAAGTTAGACAAATCCTCGAGACCGAAATTATTGACCTGTCTGGCACATTACCTTCGCTACAGCAATCAGAGCAATGCGTTTTATTAAAAGAAAGAAATGCGCGCTCACACACACACAAAAACACACTCGGGACGCACAAGTGAGACAAAAGGTTGTTGGCTGTTTTAAATTAGGCTGCAGCTATGAACAAGTCGTTGAATACCTTAAAATACCTGAGATGACCTAAAAGAACGCAGGCTGTGATCAGCCTGCCTGTGGGAGGACACGAGTGCGTTCTGTATCCATGTGCAGTGACCTCACTGGCTCACTGAGCCAAAAAATTATCCACGGATAACAGTTGGAGAATTACAGAAGTTTGGTTGCGTTTTTTGGAGTCACCAAGTCTCCGAAAACTAAAATTACACACCACCTCCATGCCAGCAAGCTATTTGGAAGGCTGGCCCACGAAAAACCCACAGCTCGCCTTCACTGTCATCAATCCAGAAACGTAAGCACGTAAGAGTTTTCTAAACACCATTTGATTTGGAGCTTTGATTGGAGCTAGGTTCTGTGGTCAGAAATGTAGAGCTTATTTGCCACAAACACCAGAGGTGGGTTTGGTGTAAAAAGAGGCATGGTCATCCCAGGTGTGAAATATGGTGGTGGACATGTGATGGTGTTCCGGGGGCTGCTTGGCTTCCAGAGGCCCTGGGTACCTTGTTAGAATACATGGCATCATAGACTCTGCCAGGAAGCCAAAACTGGATCATGGTTGGATCTTCCAGCTGGACAATGATCCAGAGCCTTCCTCCAAATCCACAAAAACTGACTGACTGTTAACTGCTGACTGCTGGATTGAAGAGTTTACAATGCCTATTCCAGTCCTGTGCCCTAAACCTGAGCCTTCTGCTTGGAGGAATAGCATCGGATCCCTTGATATGTGTTCTTCTACCTCATCAAACATTATAACAGAAGTGCTGTTGTTACATTACATTACATTACATTATATTACTGGCTTTTAGCAGATGCTCTTATCCAGTGGAACTTACAGAAGGTTTTAGCATTTTTACCTAGCATCCATTTATACGTCTGGATATATACTGAAGCAATTCAGGTCAAGTACCTTGCTGAAGGGTACAACAGCAGTGTCCTACCTGGGAATCGAACTTGCCGTTCCCTAACCATCATGCTACACTTCCACCATGATTGTTGCCTTAAGAAAGTTGCACAAAGTACTGAATGCAGGGACCCATATTTCTTCAGAATAACATGTAATTTTTTTTTCCCCCACTGCGAAATGTCATCGCAATAAGATTGTATCATTTTCTCATATCGCTGAGCATAGAAAACATTTGAAAAAGTTAATTTTATCCTGCATTTATTTTTTTTCCCCCCTCATATTAATTGAGGCTGCCAATAATTCTGGAGGGCATTATATTTATGTGTGTAATATGCGAACCACAGCCCAGCGGGATGAATAGAACCCCCTTGGTTTTGGAGTCCATTTGCTGTAATAATGGCTCATGCTAAACACTACACTATAGCTATTCTCATTGCAGCGAATTGACTGATTTTCCTCTGCCCATGCATCTCTATTCTCTGTGGCGTAATGCCCTCCCCCACTGATCCCTCTTCAATTGGCTTTCTCTCACGGACGGGCTGAGGAGTCCCTGCTGGCGTGGAAATGGAGGTGTGCAGTAAACCGCTCTCTTCCTGGCCCGGCATGCTGGCCTCCACCGGGACTTACCTCCACCCCCCGCCCCACCGACTGAACCTCCCCCCTCTCTCGCCTGCATTTCCTCCTATATAGTTTCCTTCATCAGATAAGCTACAGCAAGCCAGCCATTTTTGCGGTCGTAAAATGTATCATGCAACGTGGATTTGACCCCGCTGCTCTGTGAATTGAATAGCCTTCTCTCTTGTACAGACAACTTCTTCTGCGGGAAGAGATTGTTAAAATTCAGTTGGTTGCCCTCACCCATCAAACAGTTTACTTGATTTATACTTTTTCCGGCGATTCCGCAGAACGCACCGTCGTGATTGATGCAATAGATGAAAGTCGTTTTTTTTTTTTTTTTTTTCATTTCCCAAGCTCGCTTGGCTTGGGAAATGGAATGCGTTTGCATTTTTATCGCCTTCCATGTCAAGGTGAAACGCTCTCCGTCCGAATGTTCCGCAGGTGAGGGACCTGGAGAGGGGAACCGTGAAGTTCAGGTTCTCCGCCCGATCCGAAGGCCGGCCCCCCAGCCCAGCGTTGTCCCTGAAGAACAGGCAGGAGGAGGCGTCTCGACACAAGAAGCCCCCTTCCCCGTCAAGAGGCAAGTCTTTAGAACTGGGGGGGGGGGGGGGGGAGGACATGGGCTCAGATCAGCCTTAAGTGTGACGTGACTTACAACTCAATGCATTCGCTTGTTCTTTTCCCCTGTCTAGAACGCCATCAATGAAAAGTATGGAGTTTGTATTGGAAAAAAAATAGGCTCCTGTAAGAGCGAATATTGAGCGACTCCTGGCCATGGCTCCCTCACGTGTCTTCTTATTCGTGTTACTTTCCTTTGAAACCGTCGTGTTGTTCTGGTTTTTTTTTAAACTGCAAACCGACAGCTTCAACAATTTCGGCAGCTCAAACTCAAGCCTGTGCAGCCAGGCAGTGACCGATTGATCAAAGAATTTTCATCGCACCTGGTGAAGGAGTTGGCAAATAATGATAAGATCGCAATCACTCCACTGCAAAGACCGTGCGTTAATGTCACGTCCTCGGCATTCCCGAAGCTGCGCTTCATCGGGGAAAGTTTCGACGGCAGGACTCAGCCTGGCGTATCTGTAGGGCGCAGAGCCCCAGCGTTGCGCTGAACGTCTTCGGAGCCGCTTCTGAAGCGCTGTGAGGTGGCGGAACGGTGCGCTAACGCGGGCGTGACATCGGCGAGTAAAGTTAACGGCGCGATCCATCACGGCGCCTTTCGGCCCGTGCCGGTGCGGCTCTCCTGCCAACGCGACATCATCTCGGCGCCGTCACCCGTCCCGTAAATAATGATGATGTTTGGCAATTAGGAACGGGAGAGCGCGGGTGGGGGGGGGGAGGGGCGTTCTAGGTGTTCTCTGCTTGATAGCACACATCTCTCATAACTACGGAGATTTGGAAATTAATTCAGCGGGAAATCTGCAGCCTGGGCCCCAAACAATGGAAAAATGCCCCACAGGAGAGCTGCTGCAGTAGGCCTTGGGCCCGGAGGAAAATGATCAAGGGAAACAATCGCGGGATTTGTTTACTATACATCTCTCGTGAATGTGATTAAGGGCCCAATAAATATTCCACGAGGAAGCGTTCAATACTGTCGACGGCATCAGCAAGCGCACGGAAATTTACTGTACCATTTGTAAGCTACGGTCTTCATTGAAATTTTGTTGTTGCAATCAAAGAGGCTGAGGTGGAACTGGAGGTTTTTTATTATTTTGTTTTTTAATGTGTGCTGGTGTAGTGCCTATAATTCTTCTCAGTTCCCAGAAAAATGCTGAGAATTCTGTAGATGCATGTCACAGACACACGTCAAATATGAAACAGATATGCAGTTTCACCACTCTTTATTCAGGCGCTGTACCACTCTTCAGTAAAATGCAAGTTCAGTGTTCACTGAAGTACCATAAGAAATGCTTTGAATGGCATGTAAAAAAAAATTGTGTCATTTATGAATGTAAGTACAGCGAGCAATTCTGAGATCCCTGTATGTTTTTTTTTTAATGGTTTGTCATGTGATTTCCTGCAGTGGACCCAGTTCATGGACACTGTTGAAGGAATTATTGAAGGAGTGTATGTGCGGGGATGTTGACCGTCCTTTCATTCAGACGTCGAGATTCTTAATACATACCTTGCTTGTTAGCTACTGGTGTCATCCTTTTAGCAAGAATCTGACGCACAATCACATTTCAGTGCAACCCACCAGCTGTGTGCGCGCGTGGAACGTGAAGTGTGTGTGCATTCAGAGGTGCCTTTCTGGCCGTAAAAGCTTGTTTGCATTTCCACATATAACGGTGTGTGGCGCCTGCAGTAAGGATGACAGTGCCATAGGAGACGTTTTGCATATATCCATCCTTCAACAGTCAGAGTATATTCTCTTCAAATCAAAGCGCTGTCTCTCTCTCACTCTCATCTGCCGCTTATTCTTCAGTTGGCTTTAATGGAAAAATGTCGCAAGCGGAGAAACCACTCGCTCTACGCGTATAGTTACATCCATATTTATATATTTGATGGTTGTCAATAAACCACTGTTGCTCAGTAAATAGGCCTTTATGATATGCTTATGCTAGTGCAGTTTAAAAAAAAAATCAATATCCCACTGTCATGTACATTTTTCAGGTTGCTGTTGATGTTGTCAGGTTCTGCTGACAATATCGTATGTGGCAAAGCATTTATTTTTTAAAGCGATATTTTAGCTATAATGCCGCTCTGAAATTAAGAGGCGGGAACAGACTTTAAGATGGAACCCTGTTGTACGTGCGCTCGACTACTAAGTTGCATTTCCATATTGTCATAATAGCTCCACTGGTGCATGGAGAATCATGAGTGATTTGTTTACAAACACTCAAGGCTAGACTCCAATGTAATGATTCGGAGCCTGAGAATTGATACCCGTGTCAAGCTGTTAAAGGATCCTCGGGCTCCATTTTACGGGCTCAAACGCACGGCAGTTTCCGGGAGCGTTTCAGCGGACCCTCGGGTTAAGTGGCCAAAAAACGGGCTCTGTGGGGCAGCAAAGAGGGCCGTGAAATGGCGCCTGCGTTCGCATCTGAAAATCACGGCTCTTCAAAAGACCGTGCTAATTCACATTAATCAGCCTGGCTGCCTCCCTGTGTGGGGCATGCCTGTACAAGCAGGAGAGGTTGACAAATCTACCTGAAAACAATGGATTAGGACTGTGGCGCCCGGGGGTAAAAGAGATTGATTTGAGAAGTAATTACGCGTCAGTTAAATTGAACTTGCTAGCAGCTGTGGTGGCTCACTCCAGTTTGCAATTTTCCTCCTGAAACACCTCGTTCAGCCTCCTCCGTCCTCATTCCTATAGCGCTCTACCTGGGCTTGACTCTGTTAGGTGGGTGGGGGGACGGTTGGGGGGTGGAAGGGGGGGCGGGGCGAGGGGGGACATTAAACAGGAAGGTTTGAATTAATTCTGCTCTCCCATTATTATTATTTTTTTCAGTTTTTGTTTGAACTCGTTTCAGTCTGTCCAGTAACTCAAATCTAACCATTTAAAAAAAAAAAAAAAAAAAAAAAAAAAAAAAGCAATCAGATTTTGAATTGTGTGACTTCATGGAACATCTGAGAAGTAATATTCTGCCCATCGCCCGCAGTTTAGCGCATTGTGTGCTGCTGAAAGGGAAAAGAAGTGGTCATACAATGTAATCGTCTCGGACTCCCTCCAAGGGTACGTCGCGCTCAGCACTTTGGTGATGAACAGCAGATGAATGAACTCTTAATTCCATTCTGTGAAACAAGCTGACTTTTCCCTCCCCTATATAAGGCTCCAAAGTGCGTATGTCCTGCTGACCTTGCTGAACCAGTAGTGCGCGTGTAACTCTTTGTGGGGAGATTAATATTCTGCTAAACCGGAGTGCAGTTCATTTAGCTAACTTGGTTCCTATCGGCCTGAAGTCTCTGGAATGTTCTTTGAAGCTGGGCACCCAGTTGGCTACCTGTTGGCACAAGGTTGGTGCACTGGTGAAACTGATATACACACCGATTCCAAGCCGTATACATAAAATAGGCTTAATTTCCTCCTTATCTCAGCATGTGTAGTCTATTTATGCAGTCAAGTAGTCGGGAATGCAACTTTTGGGTTTTCCGAGAGGAGAAAAAATAAATCAGTGGAATCTGGGCTTTTGCCTAAAATGGCCCCTGCTCTTAGCTGTTAGAACTAATGAAGATATAGATGACACTCTTGAAAGATATTTAAGGTTTAAGCTGGGATAATTACAGCAGTGGCATTCCTATGGAACCTTGAATTGTTAACTCATGTACAGTACTGTATGTACAGTAGTGTATAGATTATGATAAGGAACATTGTTAAAACCCAGTGCCCAGTAATATTTCTCCAAAAATAATCGTATTTGGTAACCTCTTCTTCCTGTCCTCTCAGCTTCCTGCTATATATTTGTCAGGACGTGATGAACTTGTGTCAGCAGTTTGTGTGTCACTCCGCCTAGTTTAAGAGGACAGGGTTTTATAGCGTGATGGATGCGCGGGCCATGAAATGTCTGTCTGCTCTTTTGCCAACAAGATGAAAATCGTGAAATGTCGAGTCCGGAATATTCTGGGAAAACAAAACAAAACAAAACAAAACAAAAAAAATAGAAGAGGACCCCGGATGACTGATAGCTGAGGACGGACGGAGCCGCCGCTCGGAGAGGGTTCGTGTTTTTGTGACCGTCGCTGGCCGAGCTCCAGGCGCCAAGGCCACTCTGGACAAACGGCGGTCTGAGGGCCGCTGCATTATCGACGTTCGGCATCGTCGGCGAGGGCGTGAAGCGGGCGCGGCCCGGGCCTCCTTCCTTCTCTCTGCGTCCTGCGCGTGGCCTCGGAGTTTATTTTTAATGATGCGTTTCTTGGCAACGGGAGTCGGCTCACCTGCCGCCGCTCTTCAAGCATAAACGGCTCCCCTCCTCTGGATTCTGTAGCCTGACAGGCCCAAATAAAACCCCCCTCCTGTGGTGCTCTGCCAAGTCAGGCTGGGGGGCAGACAATTAGGTGCGCGTTTCGTATAAAACCGAAGCGGCCAAGTGATTATGCAATTAAAAATGTATTCCATTGCCAGCTTCGCGTTCGCTGCTTCGATTTATATCCCCCGGAATTGCTTTACCCGGCCGTAAAGTTAATACATCCTCGGTATATGTGGCCTGTTGGGAGCGAATTAATCGATGTTATCACATCTGTGACGTTACATAGCTTGAGGAAATTTTTAAAAAAAAACAGACGATGGAATGCTAGCAGGATTAGAATCAGAAGTGTGATTTATGGATAACGGCCTGGTGGCGATGTGCAGTTTTCCCCCCTTTGCAACGAATCCCCTGCCCCGCTTCATCGCGGCGTTCCCTTGGAAACATTAGCCTGACTTTCCCGCGGCGCGGCGTCGTGGCATCGCGCGTGTCAGCTCCCGAAGCTGTGACCGCCGAGGCGTGCGGCCCTGCCGGTTTAGCGCCGTCCTGCGCTTCCGCTGTCGGAAACGCTCGACGCTAACGCGGGTGGCCGTGCCTGATTTTTTTGATTCGACTGTGCCTGCCCTTCCCTCCGCACAGGTCTGAGTGAGACGGCGCCCCGAGTGTCCTCCCCGCCGCAGTCGCCACCGGGCCCCGGGGTGAGTGCCTTTGTTTTAAAATGTCGGGGGGGGGGGGGGGGGGTGAGCCTTCGGGCCCAGGCTGCACACACACACACACACACACACACACACGAGGAGCGGTGAGGCCGGCCGTCGGAATGCCACCGCTGCAACATCGGCCTGGAACCGCGCAAGCTCCCTGGCAGCTGGAGAACCCTGGCGGGTCAGAGCGAGAAAATGAAAACTCTGATTGCAAATACCTTTGTTTATCTGCTCAATCTATACCCTCTTCCAGTATAATGCGCACGGCTTTGTGTGTTTATATAAACTGTGTGAGAATAGAAAATGGAAGGAGGCATTTTTCTATTAACAATGCGGGTGACCCGTCTCAGATGTTTATAAGGATACTGCAAGTTTCAGTAAAAATAATGGCACAGTGGTTAGATAAGAAAAAATGTATGTATATACTCTATATGTGTGTGTGTGTATATAAATATATAGTGCAGTTGTTACATTTTCTCTTATCTAACCATTGTGCCACTCTGCCATTATTTCTTCTGAAATTTGCAGTATCCCATAATGTATCCTAACATCTGCGGTAGTTCAGCCGCATTGTTAATAGAAGAATGGCTCTTTTATTCACGCTATTGCGGTTGCTACGATATATAATATTGTAATGAAAATGATCATAATTGCGTAATTATCATTATTTCTGATAATGCGCGTTATAATCGAAAAAGCCCGTGGAATTAACCTAGGACATTAATGGGCAAGCAACTAATTTGACGTAATTATCCGTGGGATGAAGCGGTGTTTAGTCGTCCTGCTCTGAGGTCAGGTGATGAAAAGGGGAACGTTGGGGGGCGGGGGGACAGGGGGGAATTTTGGGTACTCCACATTAGAGTGAGGTACCCCAGGAGCGGCTGGCGGTTGCTCACGGAGACCGGGCCGCCAGATTCGGCGGTTTGAATTTTGGCCGTGTTTTCCGTTGTTGGCAGTGGTACCTGCCATTTTGGCTGGGTCTGTGTGCTCCGTCTCCCTCGCCTTGGCTCCTCTCTGTGCGAATAGGGGAGGCAGGTGATGTGAAGTCTCACCCATTTGTTTGACTAAACACCCCAGCCTGTGCGATCCCACTTTGAGTCATCTGCTGGCTCTGTGGGTGTGAGGCACTGATAGGATATTCCAGACATCGGCCTCTCTGTGACTATGACATAGAAAATACCTCTCGGAACAAGGCCGGGGACGGGGGGTGGGGGTGTTTGGGGGGGGGCATGTCATATCCTTTGCTATCAGCACGAGGGTCGTAAATGTGTTGTAAGTCAGGTTAATAGATAGTGACAGTTTAAGTACAGGTATTGCACCTCTTCAGCCCAGCCTGTTTTCAGGAATGTATTGTTGGGAACAACGGCAGAGTCATCTGCTTAAATTGCTTGGTCTATATTTAATGAAATTGCCTTTGATTTATGTGTCTGTGTCTCCAACCTGATGTGAGCTGTGCAGTCGGAGGCATCAGATAGAACAGGAAATAATAACGCCTGTTGAATAAATGTTATATTTTTGAGGCTGATTCATGTTCCATATGAAAAAACAGGGTGTCTTGGATTATATGTGTTACAGAACCTGGCATCTGCTATATACAAGGACTGAATGAAATCCTCTAGACAATATTTTTTTGAAATGCTATTGTTGCTTGTTGTCAGGCATTAATGGTCTCTGTCTTGTTTTATGTTCTGGTGGCAATTGTGTGTTAATTCTTAGTGTGTCGTCTCTTACAGCTGTCTATATCTCAGCTCGCTGCTTCTCCACGTTACCCAACCATCAGCCACTCCACATCGTCACCCTGGCAACAGCAGTTTCCCTCTCAGCTCTACCCCTCCCCTCTGGTATCGGCCTACCAGCTGTCACACATTGTAAGAGTCCGCCCCCGCTCCTGCTTCCCCAGGAACACACGCGCGCACACATACATACAGACACACACACACACATACAGACCCATGCACACGTGTGCACACACACATACAGACCCACACACATGTGCACAGCACATACACACATACAGGCCCACACACGCGCGTGCACACACACATACAGACCCACACACATGCGCACAGCACACACACACACATACAGGCCCACACACGCACATGCACGCAGATAAATGCGTAAAAAGTGCATTGCCATAGATTGACTCACTGGCCTGTCGTTATGTATTCTTATGTTGTACTGCAGGTGCATGCACGCACACGTGTGTGCACAGACAGGCGTACTGTCCACACACACCTGCCAGTGCCCTCCCCCTCCCCCCCCCCGTCCTCCCCCGTCTGCACCCAGGACAGAATCACTCTCTCAGTACTGAGCTCCCTTTCTTTCAGCTGCTCTCTGGTATGCGTTCTGCTCAAAGCCTGAAAGAAGCACTGCTTTCAGAAATGTTTTAGAGAATGACATTCTGGAGGTAAAACACTCACACGCACGCACGCACACACACACACACGCACGCACACTTACACACACACACACACACCCCTGATTACTCCCGTCAGCTGCAGACAGCTGAAAACCCTGGGCAGCTCGTGGAACTTCAGCATCTTTCCACACGCTGTAGTCACGCAGTACGAAGCCTTTGCTTCGGCCTGTCTGCGCGGATCTCCAAAACGCCACGGCTGAAATTCAGAAAAGCCATCGTCGTAAGAGAACGCTTTTCTACAAAAGCGCACGAGCACAGTCATAGATTGGCGGCAGACGAGGCTGTGGGGGGTGTGATTTTTAATCAGGTCGCATGATGGGCGTCCTGAATATCCCGGCGCTGAGATTCCGCGGGGGGGTGGGGTGGGGGGGGGTCGGGCGGCGGCCTCACGTGCTGTCACTTCCCTCCAGACGCTTTGATGGACACATGTGCTGTGCGCTGAACAGGGGAACCGTGCTCGGCTCGCTGCTGTACTGCCATTAGACTCCGTGAATAATATAAAGTGTTTTGCTTTGGTGGAGACTGTGAAATTTGACTGCTGTCTGAGCACCTCACGTCGAATAAGTTTGTGATACACAAAATAACTTAGAAATAAATTAAATAAATGAACATTACAGATGGACAGTTAATGTTCACTACTAATATTAGGGAGCTACTATTAGATTTAGGTGATTATAGTTCAAGCAGATGTTACTTTAAAACACATACAGATAATTACTGTTATATTTTGCACACAGCAAATCATTGGAAAAAGATAAAAATGACATTGGATCGCCAGTAATTTTATAGATCATTTGTCAGTTAAGGGCCCAAACTAGGGTTAGGGTTAGGAAAACGGTAAGTCTGAGGGTAAAGGCAAGTTCACAGCTGTGTTCAGCAGCTTGAAGAATGGTTAGGACACAGGTTTGTTAATGATTTTGAATGATTCAAATATTTTCTACTATAGCATGGGTACCTATGACCATAAGAAATGTGCAATATATTAATATTTTTTCAAGGAAAAAATCTTTTTAAAAGACCTGAAACATTATTTTGCATTGTATTGTTTTATTCATGATATTTACCTTGATTTTTAATCAATTTTAAATGGGTTTTCTGAAGTTTTCCAAGCTACCAATGGTTTCAATTAGGGTTAAGGGCCCAAACTAGGGTTAGGGTTAGGAAAACGGTAAGTCTGAGGGTAAAGGCAAGTTCACGGCTGTGTTCAGCAGCTTGAAGAATGGTTAGGACACAGGTTTGTTAATGATTTTGAATGAGTCAAATATTTTCTACTGTAGCATGGGTACCTATGGCCATTAAAAAATTAGCAATATATTAATATTTTTTCAAGGAAAAAATCTTTTTAAAAGACCTGAAACATTATTTTTCATTTGTATTATTGTATTCGTGATATTTACCTTGATTTCGAATCAATTTTTAATGGGTTTTCTGAAGTTTTCCAAGCTACCAATGGCTTCAATTAGGGTTAAGGGCCCAAACTAGGGTTAGGGTTAGGAAAACGGTAAGTCTGAGGGTAAAGGCAAGTTCACAGCTGTGTTCAGCAGCTTGAAGAATGGTTAGGACACAGGTTTGTTAATGATTTTGAATGAGTCAAATATTTTCTACTGTAGCATGGGTACCTATGGCCATTAAAAAATTAGCAATATATTAATATTTTTTCAAGGAAAAAATCTTTTTAAAAGACCTGAAACATATTATTTTGCATTGTATTGTTTTATTCATGATATTTACCTTGATTTTTAATCAATTTTAAATGGGGTTTCTGAAGTTTTCCAAGCTACCAATGGCTTCCATTAGGGTTAAGGGCCCAAACTAGGGTTAGGGTTAGGGTTAGGAAAACGATAAGTCTGAAGGTAAAGGAGCGTTCACTGCTGTGTTCAGCAGCTTGAACAATGGTTAGGACACAGGTTTGTTAATGATTTTGAATGAATCAAATATTTTCTACTATAGCTTGGGTACCTATAGCCATTAAAATATTAGCAATATATTAATATTTTTTCAATGACAAAATCTTTTTAAAAGACCTGAAACATTATTTTTCATTTGTATTATTGTATTCGTGATATTTACCTTGATTTTTAATCAATTTTAAATGGGTTTTCTGAAGTTTTCCAAGCTACCAATGGCTTCATTTAGGGTTAAGGGCCCAAACTAGGGTTAGGGTTATGGTTAGGGTTAGGAAAAAGGACACAGGTTTTTTTAATGATTTTGAATGAGTCAAATATTTTCTACTGCAGCATGGGTACCTAGGGCCATTAAAAAATGTGCAATATATTAATATTTTTTTCAATGAAAAAATCTTTTTAAAAGACCTGATACATATTATTTTGCATTTGTATTATTGTATTCGTGATATTTACCTTGATTTTTAATGGTCTAATGCTGGAGAGACCATTATAAAGTAATATATCTTGGAGTTGTCTGTCAGAAATATCAAATCAAATTATAGATGATTTTCTGACAGTATACCACTTAATCTGACAGTCAGCTGTGCATTTTGGTATTTTTTTAAAACAAGCAATTTATTTTATTTACTTGAACTTGTGTTCTTTTTTCCCCCCCCATATTTCCAAGTTGCAAAGTAACCACTGCCAACCAGCTGTGTGAATTGTCGTTTTTACACAAATTACACAAGCATAACATTACTGGCAATCAGTCTGTGTAATTTGTCAAAAGAGCCTTATAATGAATGTGCCTGACAGTTGAAAACATATGGAAAAAGTCTGAAAGTCTTCATGTTTTGGCACATTTATGAAGTTGTTGTGTGATGCAGCCAGCGTGGCTCTGAGTTAGGCTGGATAACAGCTGTGGGCCTTCATGTTCTACGGCTGTGCATGTCTCCACCGCTGAGCTGCATTGTGCATCAGTGCAGCTGCGGAGAGGGAAATTACAGCGTTCGCTCGCAAGGCTAATAGCCGGTGACAGTTGTGTTTTATGTATTTAAAATACTTTTATAGTTTTGCACGGCCGGCTCGCAGAAACAAACGATTGTCTCTCCGTGGTTTGTCCCCCCCCCCCCCCCCCCCACACAGGAGCTGCCGTGTGCCAGCAGCATCGCGCACCTGGAGGTGAGCCTGAGCGCGGCGGGGGAGACGGACCGGCCCCCGCCCGCGGAGCAGCTGCGGGAGCTGCCGTTCGCCCCCGTGCACGCGCCCGTCACCACGCTGGGGACGCAGACGTCGGGGTGAGAGAGAGAGTCCGCCGCCACTGCAGCCGCTGCCGCCGCCGCCGCCGCCGGCCCTCTGCGTTTACAGGTTAATCAGTCCCGCTGCCGCGGCGACGGGCCTTTAAAGGCACAGCGGCCCTGCGGTGGCTGAGCTGCCGGAAGATTCCGGAAAAAAAATAAAAAACAAACACTTTTGCCTTGCGGAAATGGGTAGGATCCGCCAAGTCCTTCTGTGTCCTTCTTGATAGAAAGTTACTTGTATAGTCTATTCTGTGATTCTCGTAACTATAAATTTAGGTATAAATTTAAGTATTGCCACACAGGTACCGCAGTCAATATAGAACAGAACACACAGGAGGACTTGCACAAACTTGGTTTGTTTAAAGAATTATTGTTTTAATAACTTTTACAACAGCCTGTGTTCATAAAATAGTATGCGTTTTCATACATAACTCTTTAATTTTCTTTAATCAAAGGTATAAGTTAATTTAGTATTTAGAGTTACTGTCTGAAATTCGAATGCAGTAACAGAAATTGAAAAGTCATAACAATTATGATGATATATAAAATGAACAACTGGGGAACTTTTTCCAAGCTATAAAAAAAAACAAAAAAACATCAAATTGCATTTGCAGAGTATCAGGTGAAAAGAATCGTATATAAGTTGATCAGGAAATATGTTTTTTCATTCATTTGGCTGGAATTTCAGTGGTTCTCATTTCCAACCCAATAATGACTTTTTTTATTTTCATTGCTGTGAAATGACCCACTTTTTAAAATGTGCACACTGAATTCAAAAGACCTTTAATTTAATTTAAATTGCACAGTGTATCTGATTAAATTGAACTCCTTTGAAATTAAAACTGCCGTGCGAACATTAATCCAATCTGTATGAATTAAGATGTTACTTTTGGAGGAGGAGAATGTCTGTTTCTTGTTATACTAATTTTAACTGGAAATACTTGTTAATTTGATACAGTTGTTGGTGCTTTTCGGAAAAACAAAATGCGATTTGTGTGATGAAAAACAATTTATCTAATGTTTGTGAATTACAAGTTGTTTGCTTGTCACATTCATTCAGATGAAGAAATTGCGAAATTAATTGAGATTACAGATGCAGAGGATTTCCCCTTCATCTTTTTTTTATTTTACAGAGAAACCTGAATAACCAAACATTGTTACTATGAATCTGCATTTACAGCAGTTATGTACTTTGTACTATCATCATTGATTGAACATTTACGATATTGCAGGGTGGAAACCAATAACATACCTGGAAAAATAGCTTGCGAATAACAAATGGGGGGGGGGGGGGGGGATGTTGGGGGGAAGGAAAAGAAATATAAATTATCTTTATTAAAGCATATTTAATGACAATCTGTCTTACTGTATATCATGAATATGGCTATGAATATAGGTGTTGTTAGGGATTACAGTGCTGATGCTGAACTAATTTACTTGCTAGAGGTGGATTAGAGTAGATCCTAAGGTAAGAGCTAAGCTAGCGCCGTTGATAGAGCTAACACTGCTAGTATGCAGCTGTTTGTCTTCCTCGTGTTATGTCAGGCATCACAGAAGTAATGTTTCCGTCAGGAGTGATCATTTTGTCAAATTTGAAGCCATACTAACAACAAATTCAGGTTAATTGAATTAAAAACCTCTCGACTAAAATGATTTGGTCTAATATCTTTGGGGGATGCGATTATGTGGTGCTTGCCCTTTAACCGACTGTAAGGTGTTTCTTCTATGAAGCTGGAGTTATTCAGTCACTAAGCAACAAAAGTTCAATTTCTGACCTTAGCTAGCTTTCATGTTGAATCTTATTCTCTTTGCCCTTCTCTGTTGTCTTGAAATAAGCAGCAATTTCTATTTTTGGTGCACCAATAAATTAAACGCAGTACCGTAGCCCACTTTGAAGATCTGAACCGAGGAAGCTTAACGAGATGTCACATCTCCAATTTATTATTAAGGTTGACTGCTTACTGTGCTTCAGTTTCAGGTTTGTTAGTGGAAGGTGCAATCATACTAACTGATGTACATTCCTATTTAGCTGTGCTGTATCACAAATATCGGCACTCCTAGGAAGCATGGTTGAGCAATCATCATCCAGGACCAAGACTATCCATTTTATATTCAGAGATAAATTAGAAATAGTGTGCTAAATGAATGCAAGTAATGCTCACAACACTCGTGAGCTCTGACACACACCTTTGTTGTGTGATCCCTCAAGATCTTTGTCCGGTCTTATCCCGAGGAATCGAATCGTTGTCTGTTTTGCACAGTAAAGGTGCGTTTTGGACCTCACGAGCACTGCGAGCTCTGCAAATTCATCATAGACCCCACTGCTCTGCACCACTACTAATTAGGATGTGCATAGGTCTTTGACATTTCAAGAATTAGTATGCTCTCAGAACTTTTCTTCCTCTCTGCCTTGTCAGTAGTACAAGGGATGTTTTATTTTAGGGGTGAAGTGGTTTTCTAACTACCTTCCCAGGTTGTGACTCACTCAGGTTACTGGCTTGTCAGTGGCTACATCTTTCAACTCAAGGAGAAGCATAATGAATCACATAGGCCTTACATGGCACTGAAAAAGTAATAATTTGGCTAGGCAACTCAGTCACCCTGCAGTCTAGAACAAAGGACTATTCTTTGTGTGCATATTTTTACTTGAAATATAAGGCCACTTTCTATCTGCCAATGGCGAAAAAAATGAGTATATTATCTGGCTGTAGATATCAGTGAGCACTCAACCAATCCCTATATGCTTAACTGGAAGACACTGAATTTAGGTTATGGATGGTATGGCGTTTTGATAATACACAGTCTGTGTGTCAGCGAATGGTAGTATGGGATTTTGGTCATACTGTGTCAGCGTGTCAGTGAATAGTAGTATGGGATTTTGGTCATAATGAGTCTGAGTGTCAGGGAATGGTGGTATGGGATTTTGATCATAGTGAGTCTGTGTGTCAGTGGTGTGGGATTTTGGTCATAGCGAGTCAGTGTGTCAGTGAATGGTGGTATGGGATTTTGGTCATAATGAGTCTGAGTGTCAGGGAATGGTGGTGTGGGATTTTGATCATAGTGAGTCTGTGTGTCAGTGGTGTGGGATTTTGGTCATAGTGAGTCTGTGTGTCAGTGGGTTTGGGATTTTGGTCATAGTGAGTCAGTGTGTCAGTGAATAGTGGTATGGCTTTTTGATCATTGCACGTGCTGATCCGCGTTTGCCTCTCAGAGCTGCTTCCTCGCTGTCCCGGAGCTCGATGGCCCAGCTCTCCTCCGCTGGCTTCCCAGAGATCCTGGACCTCAACGGCCAGGCGGCGGAGGTCCTGGACCCGGCCGAGCCGGTCAACTTCAACCCGCAGAGAGAGGAGGCGGATCCCCTGCAGTGCAACGAGCTGGTCCTGCAGTTCCTGGCCTTTTCCAGGTGAGCCGTGTCCCTGTTTCACCTTGCGTAGGAAACGCACACCTGTTCTCTCACTGCTCTGTATCCTCTGTAACACAGCGTGACGATATAAACAGAAAACGGGCATCGTTCTGCTGATTTATATTCCTCTTTCCCAGTTACAAAGGAGGACTATAATGGCTTTTAGATTCATTTCCCCAAATACCCTAAAACTGATGATGCCCACTTCAAAAACATGCATATTCAGTATGTAAATTTATTTTTGAAATGCGGTCATACCGACCGTCTATTCCAATATGTATTTCTTCAGACGTCTTCCCTTGTTTTGTCAAATGGGTCGGTAAGCTGTTTTCAGCCACTTTTGTTGAAATTCTCAACCTAATAAGCCCTCTAGCTCTAACCCAGTTATAGCTTGGTAGTGGCACAGTCAGCCTGGTGGTGACGCAGAGCCTGGGGTGGCACAGCCAGCTTGGTAGTGGCACAGTCAGTTTGGTATTGGCACAGTCAGCTTGCTAGTGACACAGTCAGCCTGGTGGTGGCGCAGAGCCTGGTGGTGGCACGGTCAGTTTGGTAGTGTCGCAGAGCCTGGTGGTGGCACGGTCAGTTTGGTAGTGGCACGGTCAGTTTGGTAGTGTCGCAGAGCCTGGTGGTGGCACGGTCAGTTTGGTAGTGTCGCAGAGCCTGGTGGTGGCACGGTCAGTTTGGTAGTGTCGCAGAGCCTGGTGGTGGCACGGTCAGTTTGGTAGTGTCGCAGAGCCTGGTGGTGGCACGGTCAGTTTGGTAGTGTCGCAGAGCCTGGTGGTGGCACGGTCAGTTTGGTAGTGGCGCAGTAAGCTCTAGAATCTTTTAAAAAGTTTTGTGAATTACTTACAGGGCCTTACATGGTTTGGCGCCCAATTTTTAACTCCTTATTGTCCCCAGACGCCTCTCAGATCTGCCGGCCTTAAGCTTTTGGCTGTTCCACAGTCTAGATTAAAATCAAGAGGTGATCGAGCCTTTGCCGTAATGGCCCCTAGGCTCTGGAGCAGCCTTCCATACAATATTAGGTCTGCTGATACAGTCTTTGCTTTTAAAACTAGCCTAAAAACCTTTGTTTTTTTTTGTTTTTTTTTTACAAAACCGCCTTCTGTAATGACTGATAGCTATTTGCTTTTTCCTTTTTAATTTCCTTTTCTTAACGCTACGGATTTGGAACTTCCTTTTATTTTGTTTTATTATGTTTTTCTTCTACTGTGCTTAGCTCTTCTTTGTTTTACTCTTTGTGTTTTAATATAGCCTTTTATTACTTTATATTGTATATTGCTATTTTATTTGCTGATCGTTCTTCCCTTTTATGCTGCTTTTATTGTACCCCCTGCGTTGTAATTTTATAACTTATTTTTTATCTGCTTTGGACTGCACTTTGTGCTCTGTGCTTGAAAGGTGCTATGTAAATAATATGTTATTATTATTAGTATTATTATTATTGTTGTTGTTGTTGTTGTTGTTATTATTGGTGGTGGCACAGTCAACTTGGTAGTGGCACAGTCAGTTTGGTTGTGGCACAGTCAGTCTGGCAGTGGCACAGTCAGTCTGGTGGTGGCAACTACCGACTTATACTGTGAATCTCACAAAGATTGGCTCGTCTCAAGGTTCCTCATATACAAAATTATTTTATCAGGGCTAGCCTTTCACCCGACATGTAGTTCCATTGTTTCATTAAAAAGTAAAATGAGTTAAAATGGCATCGATAAATAAAGAGTGTCATATTTATACATTTAGTTTTAACATTTCAAATCAGAAATATAATACACAAGCAGTCCACTTTGGTTTTTTAATCTTGTTGCTAGAGGAAAAAAACATTGTGGTTTTGATTTTAGAAGCTTACAAGAGTGTATCATTATGCAAAACAAGTTGCAACCTTTTAACCTTTTTTCACAGAGCCTTATCTAATCTAGCCATATGGTTCTGTTAATTACTGTGCGCCTAGCCACTTGATAGTCAGATTTGTTAGATCATTGAAGTGCATACTCATGTACTTTTCTGAAAACGTACAGTCGGTAGATTTGTCTAATCATCCTATCGATCAAGTTGAGATCCTCTCATCAACGCTGCATAACTGAACAGTGCGTCTCTTGTTCCCGAATAACAGAAAGTGAAGTAGGTGCTGAACACTGTCCAAATTGCTGCAAATTGTTCTTTTTTCCCCTCCTTCTTTTTAGCTGGACATTGTGAAAGTTTCTCTGTGAACCTTTTCTCTGTAAAACTCCCCCTTCCTTGTGGTTCACAGCAAGAACTGGGCTTGTGGGGAGGAGAGGGTCTGATTGGGGGGTGGGGGGTTAAGTGCTGACACCGCACCCCCCCCCCCTCCCTGCACTCGTTAGCACATCAATTAGCCCCAGGCTGTGCAGCTCAGCCAGGCCCGAAACAGCAGCCGCCATTCGTCCGGTAATGGAGTCCATCGTTCAGATCGACAGTATTTAATGACCTCGATTAATGCGGTTATGTTTCAATCACAGGCTTCTTGTGCCACGCCTTTCCTTGTTCTTAAACAGTTACAAACAGTCTCTGTGCTGTGGATTCGCTACAAAGAATAATAAGAACATATCTGAAGCTTATTCATTTTGTAGCTTCCTTAAGACATTTTGTAATTAAATTCTAACGTGATACTTCACCGGCATTCTGGAGCATTCTAATATAGCTGTTAAAACTCATTTGGTCCCATAATTCAGTTTACACCAATAATAGAACAGGTCAGGCTTTGACCGGTGTGTGCTGGATGTATTAATTCTACTACCCAGCATGCATTGCTGTCCTCTCCATATATACTTGTGCAGTTGCGATGGTTAAGCAGTTAACGCAGTGTTGTGGCACTTGTGGGTGTGTATTTTTGACAAACAGCGGAGCAGGATAGCACAGACTGCGCCCATTACTGCCACATTAAGCAGTCAGCACACAAAAGAAATTAATTGACTAATGAAGGAGACCTAAGCTTGGGAGAGGCAGACACACAGTGTGTATTCGCTTGTAATTATGGTGTAATTTTTTATTATTTTTTTTTTTGCTTCTCTCTGAGGCTCTGCAATTATCAATCTTGTCTATTTACCAAATGAATATTAATGAAATCTCTGCACCGCAGAAGAAGAAGCCGTGCAGGAATATCACCGATTCGATTGACTCGAAGGGCAGAGCTCTGCTCTTATTGGAAAGTGCTTTAACTGGCAAGTTTGATGTGTTCATGCCCAACACGCGCAACCATTATCTTCACTCTAAATGCTTTTGTCTGTTTGTTTAATGGTAAGTGATTGATTTTTAATCTCCTCGCAGGAGACAGATGACTAATTATTTCTTCCTAAACTTCCTCTTGTTTGTTTTAAGACGCTGACTCCAGCTTGCGTGCTGGAGGTGTCTGGGACATTATCGTTTAGGGCCCTCTAAGTCTCTTTGTCTTTATTTAATATCGTTCTGAAACCTGCTGTGTCATGCCCAATTGTTTTGTTCTTTGTCTGTGGGGACAAACTTTTTTCTGTTTGTTTTTTTAACTTGTACTTTTACTTTTAAAAAGACAATTCCTCCATATTTCCGGATGGCGGCTGTTTAGGTGTTTGTGTATATACACAGTTCATAATTTTCAAGAACAGTAACATTTCTGAAATCTCTCCTGTCTCAGAATAATGTGCTGTTATTGATTTTTCTCTGTCTGGCTAGACACGATCAAATTGAATCAAGCAGCCATTGCAAGATGTTTGCTTTTCCGTTTTTGCAGGCACTGTTTCTTTGATTGGTTTTCATGAGTGTGCGTTTTTAATTCAGGAGTCCGCAAAAAATAAAATAAAAAAATAAAAATAGAGAAAGTAATGTAATCACGGTTATAATCATAATCATAGTAATCATACTTAATTTTCTTTGAAGCAACGTATGGATTTACTTTATCCACAGATCCATTTCGGGTAGAATTTTTTAATTATGTGATTATCCAAATGGTTCAATTTCATATCGCTATATTGCTATAGCACATAGTTAACGTAGCATTGCATTGCATAAATATAGAGTGTGAAGGATTTCAGAACGCCGTCAAAGCATCTGAGACTACTTGGTTTGTTGTTTGTTATCAGTTTGTGGAACTGGGTTAAACTGCACCACAGAAGAAGAGACCAGAGCAATACCATCGTTATGCTAATCTGCCCCATCCAACCAGGGCAGTTACTGGAGGAGTTAATACGCAGTACCTATTCACATGGAGTTTTTTTATTATGAATTCGGTACCTATTCTATTGATGGAGTTTTCCTTCTGTTTTCCAGGGTCCCACAGGAAGGCGTGAATGATGATTGGCCGAACTCTGTGCACTTCACCTTCCAGCTGTACCGCTTCCCCCCCGTGACCACCAATCGGATGACGCTGCTCAGCGCGGACAAGCCGGAGAGGAAGTCCCGGGACAAGCGCCCCTGCGTCCTGGCGCTCGTCAACAAAGACGGGACTGTGGATTCCGGTAAGGGCCACAGGGTAGGCTGGGGCCCAGGCTGCGCTCACGCTGCTGAACCTGCATGTGTGGCGCTGAAAGCCTCAGCAGCTAGCATTTCTGCCCTCCGGTGCAGCGAACGCATCTCATATCTCATTATAATCTTGGTTGCACGCGCTCGCCTGCTCTAGCCGCTTCTTTAGCCGCCGCTGTGGCTCTTTGTTTCCAGCCGAGAAGAATCCTCCTGTAGGTACTCATTTGGACAGCTGTGCCTCGTCACCTGTACGGGGCTTGGAACCCCCCCCCTTCCTTCCCTACCTCGAGCGTGTGTGTGCGTGTGTGTGAGATCCCCCCGCGGGGAGCTCTACCTGCCCAGGCCTCTTATCCCTGCCAGGCAAACTCAGTGTGTAGTTCAGCAGAGGTTTTCTGTCTGGGTACTCTCTGAAGGCCAGGTTTAAATCTGCCGAAAAGGGGCTGGCTGGCTCAGTCAGGCTAAACCGACAGGCACGCCGGCCCCTGCAGCGCGGGCCTGTCATTTCGCCGCACGTCAGCGCCGTGGCAGCACCGCCAGCGTGTAGGGAGGGGAGCTCCTCCCCGCCCTGCTCGGGTCTTTCTGGGACCAGACCAGACCCCCTCCTCTGTATGCCTGTTACTCAGCAGAAGCACCGTGCCCCCTCCCCAATCCCCCCACCCCCCCCCCCGACGCATTCTCTCACTCCGGTGGCCAGAACGACTTCCAGGTCGATGAGAGGCACGGCTGCCTTGTAGCAACAGCGTTGGCTGACTTGCAGCAGCAGCGACACGGGTTTCCCTTTCAGTCAGGCTTAAAAATTATACGCCGCTGCTAATAAAAGAAAGATGAGAAAAAAGTGCTTCTGTCACTGGAACACTGTAATTTTACCTTTCTGATTTGCAGGTGATGTTATGTTGCATTTTTAACACTGAAAGTGTGTAAGAAAGTGCAGCACGTTTGCATGGCGATCGCTACGGCATCGCCGGCCGTGATTTTCCAGCTTAACAGCTGAATTCAAAGAAGATGCTGCTGCACGAAAAACAAAATGAGTCCATTTTAAATCTCTTTCAGATATTCCCCATCTATTTTTCTCATAGAACCGCATCAGATAGATTTTTATTAAAGGATACATTAGTATTGATTCAGTCTTGTTGCACAGACAGGTATGTTGCAAAGTAGCTACGTGTTGCTGAAAGAAGAGAGAAGGAGAATCTAAGCCGCTGGGTTGGACTCCAGTTGAACTTGTTTTTGTTTGTTGCTTTGATCTCTTAGTATCTCTCCCCTACCCCTCCCACCCTACCTCCTCCCCTCCACTTCCCCCACCTCTCTCCCCACCTCCACCCCTTCAACTCCCCCTCCTCCATCTTTACCTCCTCCCCCACCTCCCTCCATACCTTCTCCCCCCCTTCCCCCACCTCCCTCCCTGCCTCCTCCGCCACCTCCCTCCCTACCTCCTCCCCTCTGCTTGTATCCCACACAGGGACTCCTGGGCTGCAGCTGAAGTACCTGGTGGACCCCGGCTTTCTGAAACCCGGGGAGCAGCGCTGGTTCCTGCGCTACCTGGCCCTGCACACCCTGCAGATCGACGTGTGGGACAGCGACTCTCTCCTGCTGGTGGGCTCTGCAGGTGTGGAGCTCAAGGTAATGAAGACGACTCATCAAAAACCATCACCCCATCATCAAAAACCATCACTTTGCCTCCAAAAGCCATCACTTCACCATCCAAAACCATCACCCCATCATCAAAAACCATCACTTCACCATTTATAAACCATCACCCCATCATCAAAAACCATCACTTTGCCTCCAAAAACCATCACTTTGCCATCTAAAACCATCACTTTGCCATGGAAAACCATTACTTAACCATGATAAAACCATCAGTTCACCATCAAAAATCATCACTTTATCATCAAAAACCATCAGTTCACCATCAAAAACAGACCAGATCTTAAGAGGGTTTTAAGCGATGCGCCTGTTCTCTCAGGCTGGTTTGAATGTGGCTGGTTTGAGTGTTTGCTTGTCGCTCACTTTTGCACTATTTACTGAAAGTGTTCCTGACTGCAGACTTGGGAGCATCTCAGAAACTGCTTATTTGTATAAGTGGAAATATTTACAAATGCGCTCACCCAAACTTCTGCATGGCATTTCAAGTATTCTTACTTGAGAAACTTAATACTAACATTTGTGGTTTTTTCAAACACTTCCTTAAAATTCTTAAAATTTATTTTAATGGCAGTGCCAATCAATGTTGTGTTTTTTTGTAGTTCTGCATAAAGGCGCTGTGTATTTGAGAGTATTTCCAAATGCATCCAAAAAAGTTTTAAATACTTATCCTCGATCAAAGTTTTCATGTATTGTATTTGAACTTTTCCAACTTTATTTTTTCAGTTTTAAAAGCCCATCACGGGTGTTAGAAACCAGTCTAGGTGAAAGACTATTTTAATGCAGTGCATGTGATAATTGCAATAGTATATAAAATGTTTTGGCCTGGAGAAATAAACTAAAGTCAGCTAAATTAACTTCTGCGACACATTCTTAGAAAGCAATTATTCAGTAAACACTGAAGGGTACCTGATTGGACTCTAATTACTTAGGGGAACTGGAGGACTTATTAATATTTTCTGTGTCCAGGACATTTCATGCCAGAACTAAACGACCACTTAATCTAAAATTGCCAAAATATGATTGGTGTCATTATCGGTATAACTATGTTAAGGGCCAAATCAGGTGGCGGTCAGGAAATTATCGGATGGTTAAATAAATGAATGAATGAATAAATAAGAAGCTTGGAAATTGTGGTTATGTTATTCTTTGGCCTTTGCCCATGTTCAACAGAAGAGAATTTTATTTCACCAAAAAGAAAACGGTGGGCGGGGGGGGAGAGGGCCTATATAACCTTTTAACCTGGGTGGTTAGATGTATACACCAACAGCAGTTCAGATGGAGGTTATGCCACTGGAAAAAAAAAAGAACTGCATTATGTAGGAACTGTAAAAAAAAAAAAACATCCTCTGCTGTCTTTCATACGCATTAAGGGCAGAGGGTGAGATGGAGACGGAGGACCTGGGCCCCTTTTTTTTCCCGCCGCCCTTGCCGAAGTGGCGCGCGCGCGTGCGTGTGCGTGTGCGTGCTGACCGCTGTCCTCGCTCTCTCTCCGCTCTCTCTTTTCCCCCAGCACCTGCTGCGTCAGGGCAGGCCCGCGGTGCAGCTGGCGCAGGAGCTGGAGGTCATCACCACCGAGTACCTCCAGGACGCCCCGCCGGCGCGCGGCGCCGTGGCAACCGTCAGCGCCTTCACCGCGGTCAGGGGGAGGCTCCACCTGCGCCTGGGTAACATCGGTGAGTGAGCCGCCGCCGCCGCCGCCGCAGGCCCGTATGCCGTACGGCCATTTTGGAAGTTTAGCGAGGTCGTTTTTTTTTTTTTTTTTTTTTAAGGCGTCGTCAAGGAAGCACGCTGAGCGGGGGGGCTGAAGTATGGGGCGGCACATACAGGCAGTAAACCGCAGTCATTCGAGGAAGCCAAATTATTTGTGGTGGGGTTTTTCATGCTTTGTCTTATTTATTTATTTTTTTTAAAAAAGAGATAGCTTTTTATACATTCTAATCAAGGGCTGTTTTTCCATTAGTGAAGTTCTCTGTGTCGCTCCGTCTTATTGCCGGAGACGGCGGGAATCAATTATCTATTTGAAACGCCATCCATCAGCTTTCTCCACGGCCATTTCACTGTTCCTTTTCATCATGGATTAATTCATCTCTCCTCTTGTTTTCCCCCCTTTCGCTATAATGTTAAGTCATCAGAAGAAGGCCTTGAATTTGCCAAGGCAGATGTAGCTTTGTGACATGGCGCTGCTCTTGGCTAGCTTGGGCCTCTCCTTGCTAGGGCGTTTGAAAGGAAACGCATAACAGGGTTTGCCAACTGGAAATGTTGCTTTGAAGAGATAGATCCAAAATTTAATGCAAGTTTTTTTTTTGAACATTTAAATACAGGTGTTTAATAAGCTCTGTGTTATGTTTAAAAGGATGCCAGATACACCAGTATCAAAGCTCCACACTGTATAAAGCCAACTAAATAATGTAGCCTTTTTTTTATTATACCTGCCAGAGTATCTGTTCTCTTTTCTTTCTCCTTGAGTGTTAATGGGAACTGAGTCTTTGGGTATCTGGCTTGTTTTCCTTTTCTCAAAACTTTATTTCAGAACGGAATAATTGTCCGTGGCTGAAAATTAGTTGCGGTTGACTGTTGAAGCAGAGGAGCTGTGCCCTGTGAGAATTATTATTAAATTTGCCGGCACACTGAATGCTGAGGGTAATTAGAGAAAGCCCATTAAGAAAGCTTTAATCAGAAGGTAATGAATTTTTATTGTTGGTGCATTCACACAATGCGTTAATTTGGGTTTCCCCTTGAAATCATTTCACTGTACAAACAGTGCCTGGTGGTAAATGTACATTTGCCTTTGAGTACCTCTCTGCTGAACGCACAAACGCGTGTGGTTTTGCGAGCCTTTTTTTTTTTTGCGTGTGTGCATGAGCGTTCTTGGTGGGCCTCGTTTGGAGGGATTTTGGACGAGGAGGACCGGGTGCTAGGCGCAGCTATTTCGGGCTCCGGCGTTTCGTGACTGGAGCCGTGGAGCTGATGAGGGAAGTGTTTCTGCGATACCGTGGCGTGTTTTCATTGCGCACGCCCCCGCGCACACATCCTATCGACGTAAACATTCGTTTAGATGGCGGCGCGCTGCGGAGTCATTCTCATTCCGCTCTGCAATTACGCGCCGCGCTGCCGCAATTTGAGCGAACGCCGCCGGCGCCTCTCCCGGGATAAACCGATATCAGACTGAAGAAAAAATGGGGGGAAACGCGACGTTTTACGGTACGTTTCAAGCGTTTAAGGCAGGCACCGAGAGAGCTCGTCCTGTAATCTCCATACAGATCCGGGCCCTCCTCTCGATACTGACCCAAGGCACCCTGTAACACTTAACGCTGCGGTTATAAATCAGAATACCTGGCTTATTGGATAGTCGATATGAATAAATGTTAGCGCTTTGACTGTGTTAGAGGGCAGCCGGCGTGACCAGATTGGGGAATCTGTACAAAGCGGTGCACTCAGCACTGCTCGCGTTGGCGTATACATAACAGCGTTAAACAATGACAATTAGAAGTGAAATTCGATATGCAACACCGGCGTTCGGGTGATGTGCATAACAATGACTGCTCACCGTCTCAGGAAGGGGATTGTTGGAAAGTCAAGAAATTATGGGACCTCACTCATTTTTAAAATACAAGTACCATTACTTATACAAACCTCGTTTTCTGGAGAGAAAAAAAGCCGGCCAATAAATAAACAAATGAAAAAGAGATGAATCCATAATACTTGTCGATATATATGAGTCCGATCGCTCATGCCGCCCTCCTGCCGATGGCACCTTGCTTTGTTCACATTAGATTTCTTGCAGACGCGGGACTATTGGACATGGCCGGTACATTCCTGCTGTAGGGGGCTCTGCTTCTCGATGTCCGTAGACAGTACTACTGCGGCCATCTTCACCGTGATGCGCTACATAGAGAATAGGGGGGTTTCCCTGCGCGACTAATTGCAGTTAATTGCAGTTGCAGTGTGAAGTAGAAAATGTCCTGAAAATAGAAACTCGAAGCAGAGGAGTAAATTGAAATTATTTTTTCCTTTGTTCCGATTTAAAATGAAGTCCATCTCTCTGTACCAATGGAGGGAGAAGAACTGAATGTTATCTGGTGGCTGGCTCATTATTGAGGCCTTTTAGCATGCAAGCGGCCATTTAAACTTTTTGCAACTTATAATGAATCAGATGATGGAGTGAACTGAATGTCTTCTTCAAAGCAAAAAGAAACAAAAGGCTTCAATATGGTTGATTAAAATATATATTGTGGTTAGCTAAAACATGATTTGTCAAATTAACTGATTTGGGGAAAATTTTTAATGGTTACCCTGTTTGTATCCACTGTTTTTTTACTGTGTCCCCAATTTCCTTGCCCGAGCACTGTAACATCCTCTTGTTGATTCATGGGTGTGTAGGTGAGGATGGTTCCTGAGAATTGCTTGCAGTGCTTTCCAATATTAAGCATTAATATCTGCACTGTAATCTCAACTGTTGCTCAGTGACTTTAATGCCAACGAGGGCTTTCATTGGACATGAAAAATGTGTTATATTAATAATTCTATATTGTAACTATTTCTTTCTTTTTAAAGGAAAAAATCTTACTATAAAAGCAGAACTTGACAAAATCTGCACATACTTGCAAACCAATTCAAGGATTTGGAGTGTTTCGTTTTAGTTGTACAACAGCAAAAAAAATTAAAAATTAGTGACACAATCTTAAAAACAAACCAAATAATTTTGAATCCTAACAGCTGATTTCAGACAAGGAAAGAAGGTAAAATAACGTTTCGGATTAAAAAAGTATTATAAAGAAAAACAAAAAAACAAAAACAAAAAAAAAAGCACAGTCACCCAAGTCACCACCTTAACACCTGGAATAGCAGCATGGGCACAGGGGATCACATGCGTCCGCCCAGACGCATTCGGAGGGGCGCATGCGTAGGGTAATGCATCTGCCTAAAAAGGCGAGAGAGTAAAGATTAGGGCCATTATACTTTTATCTCCCCTGCCTTCTGCAGGCTTATCTGCGGGAGCCAGATAAGGCCAGGGTTGGAGAGCAGGATGAGAGCTGGAACTCTCATCCAAGGCTGTCACACACAGGAAATATTTTCAATCAAATTTGCTCAACAAATAATGGTGGCGAGAACTCATATCTTGTTCCCTGCCATGTCAATGCGAAGAAATAATAACAAAAAAGGTTATTGAATAATGTTGCCATACACAGAATGGTTTACTGTAGATTTTGTATGGATTTATTTTTTTTATTTCTTAAAGAGGTTAGATTACACAAGAAGTCTGGTGCGGCCTGAGCTTTTCGAAACGAAAGACAAAAGAACGATCTCATGTTTAGAAACGGCTGGAACATGAATTTGTTTTATTTGCGTGGAAGCCAGTCATGGGAGAAATCAAGTAATGCGGTACAACATTACAGTCGGTCACAATCTCATTTATTGTTTTGCTCTAAGCAGTGTGTCATGGTTGTTGCTGAGCTGGTGGAGTGATGGGGTCATTATAATGTCATGCACGCTGTGAACCAGTCAATAAATCTGATAGAGTGTGGTTCCTGGCATACACTTTTCAATTAGTCTTCCTCAGAGAGAAGTCTTTCACAGACCTGGCAAAGCCACTCTACACAGCCATTCTGCCTTTCACCAGGGTAGGTTCTGCTTTTCACTACAGGGTAGGTTCTGCTGGAGAAGGGCTCCATATTAATTATTATTTTAAAGTTTTTAATCAAGATTTTATTTAACCCACAGATGTATGTATGTATGTATGTATGTAATGTATCTTATGTATGTATTCTAATATATGTATGCATGCATGTATGTTATGTATCTTATGTATGTATGTATGTATCTTTTTAAACAGGAGTAGCACAATTCAAGGCAAATTATCTACAACTAAACGTTGTAGTTATTCATTATTTTGCATTGACTCAGAAACACATTCCTGGAGTCCTTGGTTCATAATTTCACATTTTTCCTGCCTCGGTCATAGGTACAGCTCAGGTACCTGCAGGGTTCAGTTTGGGTTCGTCAGGTTGCTGAAAGGTACATATTGAAAGAATATTTCCTTCTAATCCAACTCACATTATCATTATTAGCCTGTGTGAAGGGTAGGAGGAATAAGATTGGATAAGATTGAACACCCCTGCCCTTGGGCTTCCTGAAGGTTTCTGTCACCTGTGTCTGTTCTGCCACAAACGCCTTCTGGCTGCCAGATGATATTGGAGAATGTCTGGCTGTAGAAGAGGTTATAGTAGAACTCTGATCCACCAGCTAATCATAATACGTGCAAAGCATATGTGTTTTAGTTTTTTTTGTCAGAGGGTTTTTATAAATACTAGTTCCTGAATTGCTGTTTCTCATTGAGTCAGGCTTTTTAAAAATGCATTTTATTTTGATTTGATCTATTTAGCGGGTCAAACCCCTCTTTTGATTTCTGTCACGCCAGTTCTGTTAGTGGCTCTCCAAAGCTCGGCCGGGCGCTCATTGGCAGGTAGTGTTGACAGAGAAAAGGTCCTTTTATCAGTGTTTCTCAATGCACCGGTTGGCACGGCGACATGACAGCCCCTTGTATTTCCGTCCGCTGAATCGGGTCCCTCTCTTTGTATGTCTACCCTTATGCAAAGTGCGTGCAATCACCTGCGCAGACAGCAGATAAATCTTGTTTTATATCCTGCTGTCTGGCGATATCAAGGAATTAGATTGCTTTTCTCTCTGTACAGTGCGTCCTTTAGGCCATGACGAGGCGAAATGAAAGGCGGAAGCCTGCCCTTCTGGGACAGCGATAACCCTGAAAGTTGCGTCTTGCCAACGGGGTGCCGACTCATGACACAGCGGTTCCGTCTTATTTAGTCGCTGGTGGCGCGGGACATATTTGTAAGCCCCTGGCTCGTTTTAAGTTGTGTTCCCGTACTAAAAAAAAATATTACGGTCAATCTGGAAGAAGGGAGGACCTCATGGCTACAGTTTACAGCACCGTGTGAGATGGCGTGGGTTACGAGGATGGCACAGTGTACTGTAAAGCGCTTTTAAACATAAAACACCGACACCACTGGCTGAAAACCCTGCCTGCTCCCCAGTCACACCGATGACTGATTCGCCAACGGGATGGCGGGAAAAAAAAAAAGTGTGAAATATTAAACGGGAATGCTTCGGCTGCAAACGCATCACGGCCGCACAGTCTGTGAGGGGAAGAGTCTGCTCAGAGTCGTCTCGCCAGCTTCCGTTTTCGCAGCCTGCGGACGTTAAACATGGAATGCCGGTTCCTGGCAGGAAATACACTTCTGGATTTAGTGAAATGATTTACAGCGCAAAGCACCACGCCTACAAACGCGCTTTCCGGCTAGCTGTGAAATGAACAAGCTAAGCGTACCAGTGATATGATTCAAAAGCCAGATAGCAAAAGCGGTGGCAGCCAGCTCGCTGAAAGCAGGGTTCCCTCTGTTAATGTTAATTGAACAACAGTTGTGTTATTGGCCTATTTGTACTGTATTGCAGGCAAGGGCAGAAGCTTCCAAGCAAGGCTGCTGAAGCTTTTAACAGTCAATAACATTCACAATACCAAGAGTCATTCTCGAAAAGTAGAGTCTGTTGCAACAATTAAGTGTGTAAAGTATTAAATGAATTTAAAAAGCTTCTACCATACAGATGTAAAATCTTTCAGGATAAAGTTTCCATCTTTTTTTTTTTACAGGAAAGAACTTAGATGACAGTGACTCAGTTCTTGTTGTCAGCTATCAGTACAAATAAAAATTGGTAGATGTTTTTCAGATCATAGTCACAAGGTGGAATATAGCTAGAGGTGAGACTTGGTGAGAACAGTCAGTACTGCAGTGCAGACTTTTTTTTATTACATTGGAGGATTGATCCTCATGCAAAGCAGGCATCTGGGTGACTACAGGAGTCGCTCTTGCATGATGGCAGAATCTTGCCTGCTGGAACCCTCTTTGCCTGGGCAAAGCTGTGGCCAGTTAGCCCATTCTCAGTCGCATGGTCTGGCTTGTTTGTAATTACATTACAAATGGTGAAAGCTTCCAGGTTTTTGAAGTGTTTGGAGGCTGCCGTAGATTGATTTAGGGGATGGGTGCCTGATGGTAGGTGGCAACAAAGCAGTCCATTCAGACTACAGAGTTGAATCACTCTGAAGCTGTTGATGTGTGGGCCAGCCAAGAGGGTGTTTGGTGTGACAGTCAGCAGGAGAGGTTTGGTGAGAGCACAGCAGGAGGGGGTTTTGTGTAACAGCCTACAGGAGGGGGGGTTTGGCGTAATGGCAGGAGCAGGGGCTTTGGTGTGAGGTCCAGCAGGGGGGGGTTTTGTGTGAGAGTCAGCGGGAGAGGGTTTGGTATGAGAGCCCTCCTGGAGAGAACTGCATGGGTTCAGGTCAAACTACTGAAAAGCTTTGACCCTGAGCCCGATGGAGGAGATGGTGAGAAACGGGTGAATTCTCCTCTATGTCCCATGCGGAGCATCAGGCCCATGGCTGCAGTGACATGCTAGCGAGCGCAGGTGGAACTGCAGCTGTTGCCAGTGTGGGGAGGAGGTCCGGGTGGCCTTCCCCAGTGAGGTGACCTGGCCCTCTGCTGATGTTTTGGCCGCACCACCGGTCATGTTGTCAGCTTCTGCTGATTGGGTGTTCATTCAAGAACTGATGCATGCAAGACACCCAGGGTCTGTGAGAAGCCTTTTCTGAGGTAGGGGAAAAAAGGTTTGTGTGATCTCAATAAAGTTAGAAATACTGGTGCTTCTAGTATTACAGATGTGACAGTTTGAACATCTTATTTTATTTATTCGTTATGAAAGGTGTCTGGAGAACTGACAAAAAAACTGTACCACACTGTCCTCAGAGGACTTGAAATTTTATCAAAAAATTACATCTCTTCAAACATTTTAGCATTTTTATTACCAGCATAAGCATATCCGTGGTTCCACAAACTTTCACTACTTGGGCATTTTGCGTATTTTGTATGCGTGTATTGTAAACAGGCAAATTGAATTTATGTCATTAATTTGTTCCAGAAACACTCTCCAGGCTGCCATTTGATTGTTTTGCTTCATTTATGGGGAGCCGCTATCTGCTGATTGCCAAAGCAATGGGATGCCAGAGCAACGGGACCCCGAGCACCTCATCATTATGACTGAAACCGCTCGTCTTTTCTGACTGTGGTCACGCGGGGGGGCACTTTCGGTTTCTTCCAGGACGCCTGGCCGATGTGAACCCGAAGAAGTCGGCGACGCTTCCCCCGGCCCGCTCGCACGTGATCGTGGCGCGCGACGGCACCGGCGGCTTCGGCGGCGGCGGCATTAGCGCCAGGAGCGTGGCGAGCCTGAACGGTGAGCACTTCCAGGGCCACAACGGCTCCCCCCTGTTCACACGCTCACGCACTCGACACGAGAGGGTGGAAGAGCTTGCGTTAAAATGTCAATGCATCTGATCGTTTTTTTTTTTTTTCAGGTTTTAAACGGCATGAGAGGACTGTGCTTACAGTGTTCTGTGTGTTATTGAGTCGCTAGCTGAACGCTCACGTACCTCCGTTCACACACTACGGCGGTGAATGGTTCTTAAACGGGCATAAAGGATGAATCATCCCAACTCTAGTAGTACTCACTGGTCAGGCTGTCTGTCATTCTCAAAACGATTCTTAATACTTCCCTCTTCGGGCTCTTTCACACGTTACAAGCGATCCCGCTAACAATTCTGTCACTGCTTTTTAAAGTGTCAATTCGGCCTGGGACCATGGCTAGGCTATCACACTTCCTGGAAGTAGCACGCCACAATCTCCCCCATGCCTTTGATTGGCAGAGAACAGATGAATCTTTGATAAGGAGAGACAGAGGTACAAAAAAGAAAAAAAAAAATCATGCAGTCGGTTATCTCCTGAGCGGGAGAAAAGCCTCTTGTGTAGGGTTTAAGGTAACGTGAAGCACTGCTACCGTTTTCCTTTGATCCCTAATTTACTTTATCTGCCTCTTATTTGAGGTGAGTTTTATACATATCGTTCGTGCTGCTGTATCAGGTTGGGCTCTGTCTATGCGTTGGCTTTGGCTGCTGGCATACGCACTGCAGTCCCCAGAGGTTATAGGATAAACTGCCATATAAAAAATTTAAACGATAGTAAGGAAGGACAATAAAAAGCACAAAGCCTATCTAAGCCTGAATTCAATCAACATTTGTCCTTTGATTAACAATGAAATGGGAGACTTTTTTTTCCCTTGCTGGTCATTTTAAAAATGAAGAAAATGTGTGAAAAGTGTAGAATGTTTTATACTGAGATAAGTGAACACGTTCATTGTTAAGTTCAGCCCGAGTGCTAATTTGTATATGTTATCTTTTTTTTAAAACGGTTTGTAAATTGCTACCTAAGAATCTAAAGCCGCGTTTCCACCGCAGGAACTATACCCCGGAACTAGGAACCTTTTGAGGAACGTAGTGCGTTTCCACCGCAGGAACTAGGGTCTAAATTTAGTTCTGGGGGCTTTGTTTTACCCCCCAAAACGTTCCTGCTCGGGGGGTAGTACTTTCCGAAAGTACAGGAACCTTTTGGGTGGAGCTTGCAGCGCTGAACATTTCTGATTGGTCGAGTACTCGTAGCATTTGTGTTGTATTTATTTTCCGCCATTACCCGCCATGTTTGAAAATATGCAGCGGCAAACCAATTTATTTTCATAATAACTTCAAATCAAACTTGTATGTTATGCGGCGCAGTAGCCTACTTTTGATTATAGCCTGTCAACGTCTTGGAATTATAACGTGTGCTCTTCTGTTCTTTTCTTGCTTTAGTATTCGTTTTATAAAATGCTAAGCATTCGTGCTGGGACAGCATATTACGTAGGCTACCAAAACATTCAAACGGATTAATTCGGTTGCTGAATATTTTCTTCCGGATTTTCTTTGTTAGTCCGTTGTAATTGACTCAAAACGTTTGATACAGTTATGTGAGGTATGCAGTAGTTCTGCATAATTAACATTGGTGATACAGTACAAGCAAACTGGAAATCACCTTCCGCACTTTTTATCCGGGTAAAATAACAGGTTAATTCTAGTAATCTTCCCTTAAGCTTTTTCAGACTGCCGTAATTTTACTCAATTTTACTGCCATTTTTCAATTCCACAAAAAGACCAGGAAGACTATGGACTCATTTATGGTGCATGGTTCGCATCTGGAGGGCATACTTCGCTGCTCGGCTAGCAGTAACTTCGAAGGAAAGCAAACGGTGGCTGTACCACTACTAATTTACATTTTCACGCAAGTCCGAGTTTTCGTTCTATTCTTGTCATTTTGCGATTAGCCTATATGGAATTGACGACGAGAAAGTAATAAAACAGCAAATTGTTTACAACGTGTGCATGTTTTCTGCTGTTAATGAATGTGTTTGAGAGGATATATGAAAATCAATAAATACAAAAGTAACCATATATAGTCATTGTTGGTAACCCGTTGTATATAAGTGGAATAAACCCCTCCGGGCTGTCCCGGTTATTAGAAAATAATGTAGGCTACTTCGGTGGTAGTATGGGGTTCCAGAAGAAATTAAATGACAGATGGACCGACGACAACGTCAGTGGGCTAATTTGCCTAATCTTCGCGGTACTTTAGACCCCGGTGGAAACGCAGACAACCATTGGCTGAAGGAACCTTTTAGTTCCTGGTAAAGTAGTTCCTGGGACTGAAAGTTCCGGGTAATTTTGGTGGAAACGCGGCTTAAGAGTGAAGAACATGGTGCCTGGTGGTTCACAGTGTGGCAGTACAGACAGGGAGTCCCCGTGCTGTGTTTGCCTGAGTGTTTTCACGCCGTCCCCGAGGCGGACACAGCCGTGGGGATCCGTTATCTCATTTGATAAAGGAAGTTATTATTATCTCCCGGCCTGATAAAGAGCAAGGCTCGGCGCAGACAGCTGCGCTCAACGACTTGCGTCGCCGGCCGCTTCCTGCCACGCCGCCTTGACTGGCCCTGAGGTCGTGACCCCCCCTGTCCCGAGGTCGTGACCCCCTGTCCCAAGGTCGTGACCCCCTGTCCCAAGGTCGTGACCCCTGTCTATGCCTCCACGCAGCCAGGAACACGTGCCGCGCCCGGCGGCTGGCGGAGACGGACGGCGAGCTGGCCTCGCTGCTGCACGGCCGGGCGAGGGAGGCGGGCGTGGCCGCGGGGCGCCCCCTGCAGGAGACGGAGGAGACCCGCCGCCGCAAGCTGGAGAGGATGGCGGCCGCGCGGCGGTACGAGGAGCAGGGCGGCGTCGGCGCTCCGGCCAGGCCCAGCGTCACGGTAATGGCCACCAAAATCTTTCAGAGCTTACCGCGGTCCAGCTGGCCGGGTTTAGCCAAAGCTGCCACAAAGCCCATTGTGGGATGGCCTCACCTCCCCCGCGCTTGTGTGGGTTCTGCCTGTTATGGATTAGGCGGTGCCTATCTTCACCAAGAGTGTGCAGATTATTGAACCGCTACCAGAAAGAGCCCACAGAACAGCCTGGAGGGATGCTGTCCCTTTCTGAAACTGCTAACACAAAGGGCTGTCGCTTTCCTCTTGAGTATGAACAGATTTTTAGTAATTAGGTAATGTTTTGTGAAGTTCATATTGAATTTATTTCAAGGCTGTTACAGTCCAGGTAATAATTTTAAGTCACGTTGATTTCTGCAAGCAAAACCCGTCACCTCTGCCAGATTGAGTCACCTTTTCTTTTTTTAGTCCTTTAATAATCCTGCTTAATTTAATGTTGATAGGTTCTCTGAATGAAAGGGCTTTAATGTACAAGGGGAATGCGTTACGTGTGTGACAGTGGCAAGGGATGCAGGATGTTGAGCGCGCGTGATGTGGTGGGAGGGGGGGTGTTGGGGTGTTGGGGGGAAGCGGGGTGTTGAGCACTCGTGACGCAGCGCGTCTCGTGGCCCCTCCCTCCCACAGAGCCGTCGGGAGGAGCGCGTCCAGCACCTGCGGGACCTGCAGCTGATCGAGGCCTACCGCGAGCGGAGCAAGGCCGAGAGCATCACCAGCATGCTGGCCAGAGCCATCACCACCCAGCACACGCTCTACGCCACGCTGGGCGCCGCCGAGTTCTTCGAGTTCGTCCTGAAGAACCCCTTCAACGTGCCGCAGACCGTCACCGTCGAGAGCGAGGACCCGGAGCTCAGGTACGGCGGCTGTCCCGGGGGCCGGAGAGAGCGAACGCACCGCGAAATCTCTCTGATCTCACACCTCAAAGGGTTAACTAATGCTCCATTTACAGTGGAGCCTTCATAAACAAACATACGCGAGAAGCATTAGAGAAATAATATCCGGCTGTCAGTTTGAATGATGGGTGAGATGATGTGCCCCCCCCCCTTAATGAACTTGGCTTAACCCTTTAAGCTGTGAGGTCACACATACGTGATTAGAATGTTATTAACTGAACATTCTGATGCTGATGCAGCAATCACTACTGCCAATTTGAAAGCAATAGAGTTCTAGAACACTGACTTGGAATTTTGAAAAAAACATTCCAAAGAACCTGCTCTTCAGAGGATTAAAAGAGTAGCTACATAGAGCCATTCAGCACCCTGTCTTACCGCTGTGCTGTCTCCTCTCTCTCCCCTCTGCTTCGCTCCTAGGATTTTATATAGCTGCTTTTACCTTGCTTAATGATCCAATTTCCCCCAACAAGGACACGCATCAATCCTGGCGGTTCTGGTTCTGTGTTTTACTGGCTGGTCCGCTTCCTATTTATGCATAGGCGAGAATTCTGAAATTAAGATTGCACAGGCCTAGTCACAGGATCACTGTGTCCTTGTGAAGAAGATCCATACTTGTCACTTTGGACTACTGTGATCCTGTTGTTTCTGGGTTTCTGGTCTCAGAATTCATGTACATGAATTTACTGAAGCATTCATTTGAACATGTAATATAGGTTTTTTCAACAAGCTTTCATTGTTTGACAAGTGCTTTTATTTTTTTTTTTTGAGTGATGAAGTAGAACAGACATTTTTCTGCAGCAACAGGCAAGGCTGTCAGTATTTGTGCATAGTTAATATGCGGCCCGTACCTTGTTATCAAATCGTTCTGTCTTACAGATAAGTGTGGGTTTTGGATTTGGAGGAAAAGGCCAACAATATGTTGTGCGGTATGTCAAATATAAATCGGCATCAGTCACTCTTCACAGTGAACTAACTGTTTATAGAGTAGGGCTGTGTGATGATATTAAAGGTGTATCTGTACATGTACCTTAATATTCCAGATTCAGAGTAATGCCTTGGGTTAGACCATCCATCAAGTAAATAATAACCTCTGCCTGTTGCTGCTGTTAGGAATATGTAAAGCAGGGAGGGAACATAATTAATCATATATTACAGTTCAGACAGTTTAAGTGTCTAATAGCTGCTAGCTGGTCTTTATTATCGACCCATCTATTGGTGGCGAGGCAGTGGAACACAATGAGAAAAAGGGCTAATTGGGAGATAACTTGCGTCTTAAGTGGGACTAATATAATTTTTTTCAGTTATTGACAGCATGAGACTCATTAATAAGACGCGTGCGTATGTCCGGTCGTTTGTTCTTGTTTCGCTGCACGTTGTAACCGGTGTTAGGTCACCCGGGCCGGCCCCCGGAGTTGTGTCTTACTGTATTTATTACTGGGGGGGGGGGATGCGTGACTGTGGACCGAGGAAGGTCAGAGAGAGGGGAGGGGATTGAATTAACCGTCCCGGTAAGGGAAGAGCTTCGCCACATTTATGTGGGTGAAGATATTACGGCAAACACCCCCTCCCCCACCCCTTCCCACCCCCCCACACACACACCTATTGCTAGTAGTAGTAGGTTGTTGTACATTATGCATTCTGCTCAGGCCCCCGGCCCGGTATAGATTTGCATAGCTCATTTTGATGAACAGCGTCCTGAGTGCGGGCTGGACGAATCACGTCGGCATTAGCGCAGGCAGGAGATAAGGCGGCCCCGCCTCCCCGTCCGGCGGCCTCCGCGGGCTGAGCCGGAGATCAGAGGGAGCGCGGCGGCTAGATTTGTAGCGCGTTCGGGAACAAAGCTCCCCAGGCTTTCGGTTTTTTACAATAATATCCCCCCCCCCCCCGCCAACGGAAAATAATCTCTCCGCTCGCGCGTCCTCTGATGAGTTCGCTAGAGGAAAAATAAAATAAAATATTAGGGGGGGGGGTGCAGCTCGCCTTCATTCCCATGACATCAGTGGGGTGTGCCATGCGTAGAAGTGTAAATATTCCACGTCTGTTCATTTTTATAGTTCGACCCATCGGGACCCCTGCTGTTTTTTAAAGGTGGGGTACGGCTTAATGAGCACTTTGATCTATTGTTAGCCTGTATGGAAGGATGTGTGAGAAATATCACTGTCGCTCCCTGACACTTTTACTCGCCCTCGTTTAGCTGACAACTTTAACTGAACATGTTTCATTTAAAAAAAAAAAAAAAAAGTTTTAGATTCTTTTCTTTGTAAATTCTGGAAACCCGATCGTGAGGGTAACGTTATGATCTACTCAGCAGCCTCTCTTCTAGTGCTTTCAAAGAACAATTGCGTCTGTCAGTGTGCCAAACATTGCATTAAAAGTGTTGCGCTGTACTGTATTGAATGGGTGCCATTTTATGGTTTCAAAGGGATGTAATTGGAGCAAAATGCATATACTGTTAAAAAATAAATAAATAAATAAAATAATAAATAAAAACTAATATGTATGTATATATGTACGTGTATATATATATACACACACAGAGACACTATAAAGGCAGGTTATTGTTATTATTCATGAAGTGATTATATCTGCAGGAGATACTGTGTGCACAGTGCGCTCGGTGTAGAGGAAGCCTGGAGAGGAGAGCTGCAATGCTCCCGCTGTGAGGAGAGCGGAGAGCTCCCAGAGATGGAAAACCCCCCGAGGGACTCCAGCTCAGAGGCAGGGCCCATCCCCCCGGCGCCCAGGCTGGCTGCCCTGGGTCCAAACCCTGCCCCGTCTCCCGCCGGCTGGTCCCCCGCCAGCTCATAGCCGCCGCGCGGAGAGAGAGAGAGAGAGAGGCCGTCGTCCTCGACCCGTTTCCATGGAACCCCCGTTAGCGGCCGCTAGCCTTCGCGGGGCTGCTGCTCGAGCGCTGCCGGAACTTCGGAGCTTCCTGCCAAGCGGCGGCTTTTGGGTGACGGCAGCGGAACAGGGGGGATGAAATTAGAGAAACGAGGTGCGGTTTGACCGGGGGGGGGAAAAAGCGTCCAGATTGACGCGTATGAGCGGGGAATATCAACGAAGGCACAAACGTCTGTCTCCTCGGCGACTGATAGACCGCGGCGGCGTGCGGTCTTTTGGCGAGCGGCGCCGCTCTGACGCGCCGAACAGACGGCTGGCTGTGGCACGGCTGGCGTGTCACACGGGCACCTGCGGTGGCACAGCGAGGGTAGCCCGGAGCTCAGTCTCTCCGTCTTAGCCCCAGAGCGCACAGCCAAGTTCTACCCGGCAACGCTGTGGCTGTTAAAACTCATCGAGTTCAATTTCGGACACAAACTAATGAACCGTAGATAAGAATCGGCAAACAAAATCTGCCTGTTGTTTGTGCGCTTAAATGATCGGGGATGCGTTTTTTTGCAGATCGGCGTACGGTGGGATCTGCAGCTGTAATTCCACCAAGAGCAGAAGACCTGTGGTAATGGATTTCTGGCTCGCTACGAGGGTTAGATAACAGGAATTTGAAAAGGTCATTAAAACAGCTCCAGGAGAAGTATCCAGAAAAATGGATGTGCTTCTTCCATGCTAAAGTAAATGGAGGGCTTTTCCATACGGTTACAGTGGCTGCTGTATATTGAAGCAGTATATTGAAAATGAGCTGGAGATCGGGAGAGAGTGCGTAAAAGCCTTCGCTGTTTGCCGGAGGGTTTGTTTCAGCGCGGATGTATATAGTATGTGCCATCATTGTCTTTCGTGGACATAAATCATTGAAATGGTATTCCAGGCATCATTCGTTGGTGTTAAATGCGAGGGGATCATTGCTGGAAGACTTTAATAAACACACGTTTCACCTGTGACTGTTGCCACACGTGCTTGTGTGTGGGCTGGGGATGGCTGTTGGGAAAGGGGCAGGAGAGAGCAATATAGCAAACGCAGTGCTTTTTCACCCGGGTAATTCATTGCTGGTTTTATACACGCGCGCTTCTTGCCTGGGGGAGACAAAAGACCTGAATTATTTCTCTCTGCGAGTATTACGTTCTGTCTCGTGAGCAGGCGCGCGCTAAAGGATTTTCACTGTCGAGAGCGGAAAGCGCTTGGAGAGAGGCCTGGGAGTTCGCCGGTTCAGTCGGCGTAACAATTGGGTTTTATTTCGCAGAACGTATATGAAAGCCGCGGTAGTGAAATTTGGGAACGTTGTCGTCGAATGTGAAATTCTCGCTTTCTCCACGCCCGGAGGGGTGTTGCTTTGAAGTTAAAAAGGCAGCTTTCCTTTGCGGTATTTGAGCATGGATTTTTTTCTTCTTCTTCTTCTTCTTCTTCTTCTTCTCTAGGGAGAACAAATAATGTTTTATACCCTTAAGGTGTTATCTTTTTAGGATGCACACTTCCCTCGAAATCTCATTTTCCTCGAGTTTCGTCGGGATTGAAAGCGTGTGTTTCAGTGCATCTCTGAACCAAATAAACTGCGCTGTCCGTTCTCACGCAAGTACCGGACGGGGCGCGTCCCTGCTCTGTCTGTCGTTCTCAGTGTTATCGTGAACTACGGAGAATGGAAGCATTTTAAGAGCCTGACCAAAACCATGACCCCGCTGGAGGAGGACATGTTTCACCTCAAAGACGGCACGCTGGCCCCCCAGGTGTACCTGCGCCCCAAGGAGACCGTTTACGTCCCTCTGAAGTACCAGACCTTCACCTCTGAGCCTGCGACCGTCACGCAGGTAAACGCAGAGGGAGAGCCGCCTGCGCTGCCCAGCGCTCCGTGGCCGCACAAACACGCTTCATACGAAGATGACAAAGTTTCACAGAGACCGGCCATTTCCAGCGCCGAACAGCACGAGCTGAATCGTAAATGGAAGAGATGGGGGGAGGTGAAACGGGCCAAATATAGCCGGCTCCGTGATTATATTTAATGTGACTTGCCGTGTTCCCAGCATCGTGGACAAAATTGCAGATGGGTTTTAAACACACGTATGCACGCGCTCACACACACACGCACACTCACACACACACACACGCTTGCATACACATACACTCGCACACACACACAAACACGCACACACACACACACGCACACTCACACACACACGCATGCATACACATACACTCGCACACACAAACACGCACACACACACATGCGCACACACACACACACACGGACACGTACACACACACACATGCGCACCCGCACACACACGCACACACTCACACACACATGCACACACACACGGACACATACACACATGCGCACCCGCACACAAACGCACACACACACGCACGCACACACATGCATGCACACACACACGCACACATACTCACGCACACACATGCATGCACACACACACGCACACATACTCACGCGCACACACATGCACACACACATGCACACTCACACACACACACATACACACTGACACACACACACACACACACACTCACACAGAAGAGAGCTATGCACGCACATTGCAGCCTTCGCCTGAAGGCAAAACGAACCCCTGCTGTCTCTCGGCTTGTGGTTAGGGGCTCTCAGAAAGGTTGAAAACCCCTGATGCACACCACACTGTTTTATTATTCTACGAGTCTAAGAGGAGGCATGCTGTGTGTTGGGGGGTTTGAAGTGTCATTGGCGTGTAGAAGTTCTTCAAAGATCAATTCTGATTGATTTCAAAGGGCTCGCGATCTGCACTGAGGCACCCAAAGTCAGAGGACACCACCAAGTCCTGGTTGTTCTCATTGTTTATCATTGAATAATGCAAGTGTGATACTCCAAATACACTTCTTATTCAAGAGTACATTATTGAGAAAAAGGGAAGGAGCTTATTAGGATGGCGTCCCCATCCACAGTCACCGGACCTGAACCCAATCGACCATCTGTGGGAGCAGTTAAAGAGGGAAAAGGCCAAGCATCAGTTAACATAAGCGGATCATCGATGGGAAGTGTTGAGAAAGTGCCGGCATCAAATGGAAGATGAGGTGTTACATAAGCTGGCAGATACAATGCCAAGCAGAGTGAGGGTGGTAATCAAGGTGAAAGGCACACACACGGGGTACTAACAATTTTTCACCTTCAGTAAATACTTAGACACTTTTTTTTAACTTGTATTGTTTAAAAAATAATGTATTCTGGAATAAAAAGTCTAAATGGAGTGTAATAATTGTATTAGCCCTTAAACAGTCAGTTCTTGGTAGTGTGTTGGTAAAGACTTTTGGTCTCCACTGTATACACAAACTGTGGGCTGAGTGCTTTGTACAACTGAAAATGCTTAACCAGAATGCAGTCATATGAACAGAAGAGGTTTGTGAAGGCCACTTTTTTCCCATCCTGTTATATCCCCTGCAGACGCCGGCCAATAAGAATTGTGGAAGGAATGCGAACGTGGCTCAAAAGCATCAATCCAACACAGTCCAGCCCAAGACAATCAAAGTACGAAAAGATAGTCTTATTGAGGATGTAAAATGTTGAATTGCGTGCAGGTAACCGTAAACCTGTCCCTGTTACGCAGCTGCGTAAGTCAATGTAAGTCGACTTAATGGGAAATCCTGAGATACAGCCACTACTGTGGCTGTTTTCAGTGAAAACAATCTTGCCCGGCGACACCGCAGGTGACCTTCAGGGCGGAGGACGGCAAGCCGCTGGCCATCTGCCAGGTGGACGTGGAGCCGACGCCCCACGTCATCGATCAGACGTTCCGCTTCTACCACCCCGAGCTCACGTTCCTGAAGAAGGCCATCCGCCTCCCCCCGTGGGACGTCCTGCCAGGTGTGCCCAGTCTCTGCAGTTAGTTCTGCTTGTGTGTGTGTGTTTGTGTGCGTGTGTGGGTGTGTGCGCTTGTGTGTAGGTGTGTGTGTGTGTGTGTGTGTTTGTGTGTGTGTGTGTGTGTGCGTGTGTTTGTGCGTGCGTGTGTGTGTGTGTGTGTGGGGTGTTTGTGTGTGTGTGTGTGTGTGTGTGTGTGTGTGTGTGTGTGTGTATATCTGTGTGTTTGTGTGGCCTGTGTGTGTGTGTGCGCGCACCAGCGTGTTTTGCTGTCTAAGCTCATTATTAGCCACCCACCGGAGCAATCCGTCTGCCTTCCTCTCTCTTCCCTGCTGTCTCACAGGGGTGCCGGCCCGGGGATCCGACACGCCGCCCCACATTCAAGTGCGCTGCAGTGACCCCAACATCATCTGTGACACCAGGAGGGTGGTGAGCGCAGCCCAGTCCCTGCAAGAGAGACTCAGATCTGAGAAATGTGTCTGAGAGCCTCACATCACACTATATCACAGGAAACGCAATCATTTTATTCTCACGAAGGACACCTACTGCGGGGTTTCCAGAGCTAAAATAAACATTTTTGCAGAGTTTTTCCTGCTCTGCACGGTTGGTCTTTTCTCAGTGTGAGGCTGAATCTGAAATGTGAAAGTGTGGAAAGGAGCTGATGCCTCCTGTGCTCTCGTCTGAATCCACCAGGCTCCCGACGAACCTCAGGACGTGTTCCTGAAAGTAGCGGGTGGCCAGAGTCCGCAGATAAAGAAGTTCTTCATCATGGTGTTCATGTGCGTACCTGCTGCGTGGGATGTCAGACAGCGGTATCTGATGAAAGGGGTGGCCGCTCGACCCAGACCTTGATTGAGTCGTTCTCGGGCAATTAATCTGTTTTGCCCGACCACAGCTGACTCATTGCATTAGGTTTTCTCATTAAGTTTTCTCAGACACAGCAGGGGCCATAACTCCCCGAAATGAGTCTTAACATTACGAGTGTTACGGAAGTTTCTGGTGACAGCGCTTGATTTTGAACTTTAAAAGCCTTCATCTTTTAACAGCTGCAAAGATTTTTTTGACAGTGAAGACATTTCTAGCTTCCATTTCTCCCCAAGAGTGAAACATCTTGATGACGTGTAAGGACAGTTAATGCATTATCTTAGCAGTAAAGCTAGTGCTGCTCTTTGAAGGTGTTGAACAGGATGTGACTGCATTTTTCAGGAGCATACTGTTTTAGTGGCGTCTTATTTGTGCTGCAGCTCAGTAGCATTGCTAGCGGTGGATGGCTCATCGTTCGGTCGGGTCTTGTCTCCATAGAGACGAGTGGCTAGCCGCGCCGGCGCAGATCTGGCAGGTGTACGTCCACTTCCTGCAGCGCGTGGACCTCAGCTGCGTGACCGGTCAGCTGACCTGGCAGTCGCTGGTGCTGAGAGGCTCGCAGGCCCTCAGGAAAGTGCGCTGTCACTCCTCCCTGCCCGGAGAGATCCAGGTACCGCGTCGCCTCTCCTCTGTGTTTACAGCGGGGCTTTTGTTCTCAGAGTGGCTCTTGTGGCCTGTGTAACCGCTCTGAAGCCCTGCTTAAGAGACGCAGCCTCTCGGGCTCTCCAGTGGCCCTTCCCCCCCCCCCCCCTAACGGCCCCTCTCGTCTCTCGTTCCGTCCCCTGTGTTCAGATCGACCCCCCGGGGGCGTTCGCCCTGCCCCCCAACGCCGTGCAGGACCTCCAGATCGGGGTGCGCCCACGCAGGGCCGGCTGCCGGTTCGCGTACCTGAACGTGGTGGACGCAGAGTACCGTCAGCTGGTGGCGTCCTGGCTGCTCTGCGTGTCCTGTCGGCAGCCACTTATATCCAAAGTAATGAGGCTCGGGTGTTTGCGCCGCGGTTCAATGGACGATAATGCGCCCCATTTGTGTGGAGCTCATAATATGCCACAAATTTAATCTGTAGTTAAGGGGAGCGAGGGCTCCGGGCTCCAGACAACTTATTAGAATTTGAAAGTGCCTTACTTGCACGTCCACGTCTCTGCTCCAGATTTTTACCCCGTTTGCCGGCAAATACAGTAATCTCCTTTAAAATGTTTTTCCTGGAGATCAGAATTCATTATGCCTTTCGACAGTGCCCTTAAAAATAGAAATAAGAAAGACTTGGTGACAAATGGGGTAATATGTGTTTAGGAATAATTTAGCCTCCAGTTGCGCACAAGGTGCAATGTTTATGGGGCTGTATAATGTTTTGCAGTAAGCTTCTACAAACTTTATTAGGTCAGCTTCATTCCGACCATTCCCGCAATTTAAATTTTGAATGTTTGAAAGGTTCCCTGTATTTTGGTTTACTGCCAAAAAAGAAACATGATTTCTTTACGCGCTGACTTTAAAATGCACTACTATTTATGGCTTGTCTTGGCATTATTTTCAAAGACTTTCTTGCGTCCTTGCTCTCCATTTTTCAAACGTGTGTGTGTGCGTGTGTGTGTGTGCGGGTGTCTGTGTGTGTACTTGTGTGTGTCTGTGGGTGTCTGTCTGTCTGTCTGTATGTGTGTGTGTGTGTGTGTGTGTGTGTGTGTGTGCGGGGGGGTCTGTGTGTGTACTTGTATCTGTGTGTGTGTGTGTGTGTGTGCGTGCGTGTGTTTGTGTGTGTGTCTCGTTTTTTCTCCCATATTTTCCAGGCATTTGAAATCTTTCTTCCTGTGGGAGGTGGAAGGGGAAGCAACAAGAAAATTACCTACACCAATCCCTACCCCTACAGCAGAGTTTTCCTGCTGAGCTCCGACCACCCCGACCTGCTCCAGTTCAAGGAGAACTCATTCCAGGTGAGAGCCGGCATTCTCCCTGCCCTTAACAATGGAGCCGGCAGCCTCTGCAGGCTCGTCTTCATGATTCATTAAAGCTAATTTCTTATCGCACACAAATACCAGTGGACACGAACAATGAAGGAATCTTTGTGGTGGTGTTATATGAAAAGGTGAAAACCTGAAATGTAGTTCTTGGTTTTATGACCTGCAGCTATAATTGTTCATCTGGGTGTGTGTGCTTGCGTGCGTGTCTGTGCATGTGTGTGTGTGTGTGTGTGTCTGTGCATGTGCTTGTGTGTCTGTGTGTGCGTGTTGTCTGGGGAGCTGCCATTTTGTACCAGACAAGAGAATCAAACCACTCATGCTTCACAGTGTTTCCATAGAAACAGAGAGAGAGAACTATAACCAGAAAGTTTCCGAATTGACTTTTAATTCATGTTTACTAGACAAATGTTATATATGAAGCTAATATTAGGCTATTTCAGAATAATATCAAGTAATCTGAATTATTTTTGACTAAATATTATTTAAAGGAACGAAGCGCATTTCAATTTTGATATGTTGTTATGCAGCTACAATGGATTCAATGAATAATGCACCAGGAATCAAATGCTATATAAACACTGTTTTCGCTAAATTTAAATTATGTTTTAGCAGTGCGGTTGAATGAATAGAGCGATCAGATTTACCAGAACGTTCTGTTTTTGCCATTTGTTCTAGTCGTCAGAATAATCAGAATTTCCCCTGGCTGTGTCAGGAAATCCTGCACTCCTGAAAGGCCTTCATCAGTAAAGGACCTAATGTACAAAGGGCTTCTGGTAATTTACGTTAGATTGAAAAACCTGTAATATGGGGAGCAGTCCAAATGACACACGGTCCCAACTGTTAATGGTTCTACACCAATACAATGCTGAAGTGCTAACTTCAATAATCTATTCTGTCCCTTCAGTCAGCATTGATTCAATGACATGCTGTAGTCCCTGTGTTAGAAAGATTATGAACAGAGTTGGCTTTTCAACCTGGGGGTGGTGGTGGGGGGGGGGGAGTTGGGGACAAGAAATCTTAGTGCGGGGGGGGGGGCAAAAGAACAATCAATTGGTACTGTGCTGTCGGGAAAATAAATCTTCTGACATTGACCAAAAAGATATTGCAGCTGTCCATTAAGGATTATGCAGAACGAAAAGCCCCCTTTTACCATAACATCTTGCTTCAAGTTGCCCAATGCACTGCAGACAAATCCTTTCAAACAGAGCGATCCACAAACAGATGTTCAGCGTTCCAGACATCAGCAACGATGCTTGCAATATCCCTCATTTCATAACTCCAGCAACACAGAGTAGCCCTGGTCTAGAGATATGTCCTCTGGACTGTGAGTTTACAGTGAAAGGGTAGTATCAAGAGGTGTAGTTTTCTAAATGTGTGATATCTGCATTTGCATATAATTGTACCATTTACCTGTAACTGTACCGCAAAGACAAAATTGTTTTTTTTTTTCCCTCCAGAGATCTTCTTTTCTTGCGGTCCTAATTGAATTCATTTAAAAGGAATATGCATTCTCTCATTCTGGATCCCGTATGTACAGGTTCCTGTCACCAGTGATTTGTTGTAATTAAAGAACCTCATGTAATTTGGCTTAACTAAACTGAAGCATATCCACACACAAATCAGGTTGCTTTAGTCGACCGTGTGAGGAGAATAACAAGAAACACTTAAAAACAATGAAACCCCGCGAATTTCCTTTCTAATGTGATGATATTTTTGTCTCAAAAAAAAGTTTCTATTCCCACGTTCAGCTCTGACCGGCCCTTCTGATGGTGTCCGTGATCTCTCTCGTAGATCGGGGGAGGGGAGACGTACACCATCGGGCTGCGATTCGCCCCCAGCCAGTGCGCCGGGGCGGAAGAGATCCTCGTCTACATCAACGACCACGAGGACAAGAACGAGGAGACCTTCTGCATCAAGGTCCAGTACCAGTGACCGGCTCGGACCCCCGCAAGCCCATGGAACCCTCCGGAACCACCCCCACCAGTATAAACGGCAGCACCGGGACCCGAAATCGATAGGTACCGCGGGGTGTGTCGCGCCTGACTTCACCGGTCAGCAGGGCACTACTGAAGGGCACGGCAGGACAGAGAGACCACGGTCGCGGTAAAAGACGGTTCCACCTCCTGACTGCCAAACAGGAAAGTGAAAGAGAAACACTAGCTGATGACAACCGGCGGAAATTGCTAGCTGCAGCCGGTGCAGCTTCGTATTGATTAGAAAAAAATCAAGTACGGGTGAAACTTAATTTAAAAGCCAAAAAAAAACTTGCAAAGCACACGCTTACTGCTTAGGCATCGTAATTCCTTCTGTTCCATGTTATCGATTGATACCTGAACAGCTATAGTCTTAGATGTCTGCAGTGCAACTACTTTCAACATATAGCTTTCTGTGAGTATCTATATAAAACAATACACGTAGCCTACATTATATATTCAAAGAGGTTTAAAACCAGCTGTGTTAGCAGCTCTGAAGTGAGCTACACTTGCAATAGTGCTACCAAATGTGCCTTCACACATTGTGCCATTCGAACGTTCAGGGAAATTAAATGAGTTGATGTTTCAACGCAATAATCTTTGACAGCTCCTTAAAAAAAAGTTTTCAAATTGGCTGTAAATGCTCTGGTGGTAGCAGAGATTTTTTTTTCTTTGAGAGTTTACCTGTGATGTTCAAAAACCCAGGGAAGCCGTTTGGAGTGGAAATGTTGGGCGCGTCGGGAAAAAAAAAAAGTTTTTTTACTCACCGTCTACTTTTAGCGTCTTAGGCACTACGCGCGCCACTCGAGCGTAACTGGGCTGTGAAATCGGTGCTCTCCCACTCAGCCTAATTTTCGTGGCCCGGCTGTAACCGAGGAGAAACCGCCGTGCCGTCTTTAACCCTTATCAGCGTTCACGCTTCAAGGTTCTGCGTTTTCACATGGGGGGGGGGGGGGGGGGGGGGGAACGCGCACGCGGACGCATTAGCGGTTCGAGCGTGGACATTTTTTATTAATGCTATTTCAGCCCGGGACCCGTCCGGGGGGCGATTTGATTAGGTTGTGCGGCCACCTCCTCAGTAGCCCCGCCCGTGAGAGCCTAGCCAGCCCGAACGGGTGATCCTTCCAAGAGGAGGAGTGCTCCCGGATAATCATTTCAGAGGAGCCCCAACATTTCTTTGATTGCGACGAGGATAAGAGGGAATTATAACGCAGTCCTGCGGTTACGTCCGCAGGCACAGCACGTCCTGTAACGTTCGCCGAGCCGCGCCGCCCGGATTTTTTTACTTTTTTATTTATTAATTTTTTTTTTGATTTCTAAAGACTGTGAGCAGGGGGCAGAAAGAGCAAGCTCGTCCCTTAAGTGTAATTAGATGCGCCGTAATGAGGTATGATTTTCCGCGAGGAGACGGTCTCTTCACATCGCTCTCATTAACGGCGGCGTGCGCTGAGGATCCTCGTTCTCCGCACGCCGCCTATCAGCGTGGAGCCCTGCGAATTCTGTCAACAACCCCGGGCTTACATAACACCCAGTTATACAAGCTCCCTCATTAGGATTCACCGTGTGAAATACATTTTGGTTTGGGGAAGAGAGCAGTGAAGATGCAGGGAGAAAAACGCACAGTGTACAGACACATCAGCCATTTTGAGTCAGTTGAAGTTTTAAGGGGGCATAAATGTTCGGGTGACCGTGCAGGATTGCTTGTCTTCCGTGGGTTTAAAACCCCAGGCCCGTGGTCTCCTTCCAAAAATCCCCAGCTAATCCTGGAACGCCACCGGGTTTCTTTAACACGGGATCAGCGTTGAGCGGCTTCTCCTGATGCTCCTGCGCTTTGAAACGGTCGCTGTTTTCTGATTGTGAAATGCCACAAACCCAAAACCAAAAAAAACAAAAAAAAAAAACAACAAACTAGAAAGGGAAATGGGGCGGGGGGGGGGAGAGAAGTGCTTGAAGTGGCAGGAAACATAACGGCGTGTGAAAGTGTGTGAAACGCGGCTCTTCTCTGGAATCCCGCGGGCTGGAGCGGCAGCGGCACCGCTCTCTCTCACACACGCAGCCGTGCAGCTGCGGTTTAACACGAGCACCAACGACGCCCGCCTTTGTGTTACCGTAGGAACGGTACGCCTCCCCCCAACGCGCCCCACAGAAGCAGCCTCCATCGCTCAGAGCCATGTGCCCTCAGCAGAGAGTTTAAGGAGTGGAGTTTATTCAGGTAAACTTTGATGCCGGAGGTTGGACTGCTCTCACCAGTCAGAGGAGAAATACTGAGGAGAAGAATCAGAGTTTCCTTTCAGCCCAGGAAGAGGGAAGGAAATTCATTTATGAACTCAGCAATAAAAAAGCAGCTTGCTTGTGTGGAGAGCATGGTTCATCGCACAGTGATTCACAGTGATTTGGGATGTGGAGGAAAGATGACTATATGTGTGTATGCGTGTGTGTGAGTACGTGCGTGTGTGTATGTGTGTGCGTGTGTGTGTGTGCGTGTGTGTGTGTGCGTGTGTGTGTGTGTGCATGCATGTGTGTATGTATATGGTGTGTGTCTGTGTGTCCGTGTGTGTATGTGTGTGTATGTGTGCATGTGTGTGCATGTGTACCTGTGTGTGTGTGCGCGCGTGTGCATGCGTATGTGTGTGTGTATGCACACGTGCGTGTGCGTGTGTGTGTGCATGCATGTGTGTATGTATATGGTGTGTGTCTGTGTGTGTGTGTGTCCGCGTGTGTGTATGTGTGCGTGTGTGTACATGTGTACCTGTGTGTGCGTGTGTGTCTGTGTGTGTCTGTGTGTGTATGTGTGTGTATGTGTGCGTGTGTGTGCATGTGTACCTGTGTGCGTCTGTGTGTGTCTGTGTGTGTCTGTGTGTGTGTGTCTGCGTGTGTCTGCATGTGTGTGTGGGGAGAAAGGCAACAGCCATATCTCATCTGTGAGATGTGGCGCGATGGGGAGTGCTGCCGGATTAAACCGGTTTCCCTGCTGGGCTGTTGAGATGCAAACAAACATATTAAAACGGCTCAATGTGACTGATAGCATTACCTGCTCCATGACCAAATGCTTATGAAGACGTGCGGACGAAAGGAGTGCTGTTCCCTCCTCTTCAGACGGAGGGCTTTCTGGAGCGTTCAGCAGGTGGCACCCTAGCACTTGAAAATGCCTCTGCTCAATATGAGGTCTGAATGATAGGCATTCACGGGGTTTTTTTCAAAATGGAAGATGAATGTCCCTCCACATTCTGCCTGTTCTCCATTAATAAGTAGATTTTGTATTTTTTAAAGAGTTATTTTATGTGTCTTTTTTCATGAAATGATAGTTTTTACTGATTTGCTGCTGTTTTTCTTAGAATATGAACACTGTATTTGCAGCTTATTTGGAGAGAGCATTGTATTGAAAATTAAACAGAACTATACATTTGGCTGTGTTTTGTGAGTGTGTTGTTGACTAAAAGGATGGTGGGTTCTGGTGGAGTGACGTGAAGTGTGAAGTTTCATTGGTGGCTGTTGAGGTTTACAGGATCTCTGGACCCATCCTCTCTATGCATAGTGTCAGGAGATCGTTCAGAGCCAACACCCCCCACCCACCCCCCCCCTTCCCCTTTGTAGCGTCCATGAACAGTCACTGTATAATCGTGCTTCGTCAGCACTTCAGATGGCCACTGACACCTGGAGGTGATGAGGCACTTAAACACAAAAGGTAAGTTATAAAGGGAAATGAGGCCACAGTAAAAAGAGAGGGCCAAGCGCAATAAAAAATGAGTGCGGATGAAATGGGCTGTTAAGTTCTCTGTCTTTCCATATCTTACAGCCACAGAGTGACCTCACTCCCCACCGGCGTCTCAGAGTCTCTACATTTTCCCCCCAAGTTTACTGTCTGATTGCGTGCAACAGATAAGGTTCAGGCCTTATTATACAGAACATAAAGCTTGTGAACCGTTCCCTGCTTCACTCCAAAGATGTTTTAGGGGCCGCAATAAATTAAGTTGAAGGTCATAAAATTAACAGTTTCTCTGGGCAAACAAATCTTAATTTTTTACTTTTATTGTTCTGTTCTTTTTCTTTTATGTTCGTACTAAACTAACCGTGTAGTTTATTCACCTTTGTTTTGTTTTCACTTGTGTATATTATGTCTTGTTTTCACTTACCAGAAGGCCATTTTGAGGATTACCCATGTCTACTGTGCAATATTTAACACAGCTATTATTATTTTAGTGTCTATCTCAGATTTCAGCTCACAGATTAATTCTTCTGCTGGGAAATAAACTTCTCCTAATATCTTTGGCTAGAAATCCCAGAAATAAATGCAGTGTAGCATAGTATTGTAAGTAGTACTAGAATAGTAATATAATATAAATCCAAATAGTAGTTTTCATCAGAGTAGATACCCTGTATTTCTGTACAGTATGTACAGTATACAAAGCTGCAGTTGCTGCAGTGGAACAGGATTGTTTGTTACTGTAGAGATGGCTTCTTGGATTGGAACACCTCGTACACTTGAACCTGAACTCGTCTCTTGTACACAACGTCCGGTAAAAACATCTTTGACAACATGGAGGGAGGGGGGTTGGTGGTCTGGATCTTGCAAGCGGGCTACCCATAATGCTAGTGGACATCGAACAGCTGGAGAACGTTGTATCTTTGACCTTTGACAGTTGTACCATTACATCAAGTAATCATGTAGGATACCCCCCCCCCGCACACACCCTAACCCCCCCCCCCCACCACACACACTATTTCCATGTTGTGAATGCACCTACATGTTAGCTGTCAGTCTACTGTCGGTAATTTACCTTCCATCTTCTTTTTCCGGTCAAGCACTGGCTTCCCATCCTCAGACTCCCCTGTTCTGCCTCCTTGCTTAATATTTTGTACTGTGACGCGTACCTTGAGTGGAGCCCATTTGGCCATTTTTTTTCCCCTTCCCTCTGTGTGACGTCTGCTCCAGCGTACCTTCCCTCAGCTCCGCAGAGGTGTTGAGTGGTGGTGGGGTGGGGGGTGGGGGTGGGGGTTGGGGGTGGGGATCTGGAGGGGGATCTTTGTCCGGCTTTTAAGAGGGAGAAGAAGAAGGGAGGGAAAAAAAGAAATCCACTTTGAATCAGTATCCCATCCCAGCGCGCCAGATTGCCTTCCCTTTCAGTCTTTTTGACAGAAGGAAAGTACAGCCATTTTTGCCAAATGTAAAAGGTACTTGCAGGCATACCAAACTTTTATAGCCTTATCGACGGTAAATCTTCATAAAAATAGTACTGTTGCAGGGACAATGATGTGAATACATTATATAGGTACCTTTCTTTTACTTTTACAGTATTGTGACTGTTCATTTTTGTACATCTAGCCATTTGGAAGGTATTTATAGTGACGTGGTGTAAGTATTTTCTTTGAGAGGTTTGAAACCTGTATTAAAATGGATCATTTAAGTAATTTCATATTTTCCTTTTGATCACATGGGAAGTATCATATTCCTTTGATGTATGCCAATTTAGGTTGATGTGGCCTCATATAGTCAGATGTAATCAATTACAGTGCGTGTTTCATCTGTTTTTGCGTGCAGTCAGACTATGTAAATCAGTGTAATTTTATCTCCACGGAAACCACAGTTCATTCTGCTTAGTAAACAATGATGGAAATTACAGCATATTGCTACTGTGACTTTCTGAAGAACCGCCCTAGATTTGTATCTCAAATATATTATTGTTTTGAACAAAAATTGAGTCTGACTTTCAGATAATTAAAATTTTTTTTTTAAATTTAGACCTCAGTCGCCTTAATGCCCTGATACCCGGCATTATTCTGCAAGTACCTAAAGTATCTTTCAAAGACATGCGCAACCTTAAACAATATATATTTTTTAAACTGTAGAAGTGAAATATCCTTTTAATGTGTCGCTCATTTGTCTTAGGACATGTGCACCGTCCTCCAAAAGCCCCAAAATATAATTTTCTGCTAGAATCTTGTGTAGTCTCTTCAAGTATTTACTTCTGTGTCTATGTGAATTATGTTCAGTTGCCATGTAGAAAATTCCCAAAAAGACAAAATATAGTTTCCATATCTGCTGTGCCAGTGTTGTCTGTGACTGACAGCTGGGCATGCACATAAATGAGCAAAGCGTACCCTGGGGAGGCAGGCTTTCGATCAGAGGGGCGCCCATATCTCAGTGCACGCCAACAATCCCCTCTGGTCAGCTGGGGCAGCGCAAGTCACTGTGTGGGAGCTCAGCTGCCAGACTGCGGAGTTTAAAAGGAGCAGCGGCTGGCATCGTCTTTGTCTTTCAGGGGAAAGTGTGAGCTCGCCTGTGTTGTCCTTTATTGACGGGAGGTTGCATCAGTGGGCAGGAACATGATTCGGCATTGCAAACTGAAACAACATGGGTAAAGTTACAAAAACAAAATAATATTCTATGATTAAAATGTTCAGCCTACTAAAATGTGAAATGGACTTTGATGATATGGATGTGGGGACACAAAAGCACGCACACCCAAAACTTTTATCTAGCGTGCCCCCCCCCCCCCCAGAGATGTGATTCTGCCCTGGTACAACTGCAACTCGCCAGCATTCCCAAATGATGAGGTTCAGCTGGAGGTAACTGGGCTGTCAGGTTGAGGTTGTGAGGATCTCTGAAGGGTTTTTTTTTTATTGTTTTTGTTTTAGCACATCTCTCTGTCAGTTAGTGAGGAATCCCATTCCCCCTGAATGCACACTGCATTACCGGAGGTAGATGGAAACAAAAAACAACAGGACATTTCTACCAGTTGAATGTTTCTGGGTTTTAATTGTGCATATTTGCCAGCATTTAATGTTGTACACATACACTACATGGCCAAAAGTATGTGGACACCTGACATCCAACATCTCATTCAAAATTATGGGCATTATTATGGAGTTGGTCCACCCTTTGCTGTTATAACGACCTTTACTCTTCTTTGTACTGGATGTTGGAGCACTGCAGCAGGGATTTGCTTCCATTCAGCCCGAAGAGCATTAGTGAGGACGGGCACTGATTGGACGATTAGGCCTGGCTCTTAGTTGGCTTTCCAATTGATCCCAAAGGTGCTGGATGGGGTTGAGGTCAGGGCTCTGCAGGCCAGTCAAGTTCTTCCACACCGTTCTCTACAAAAGCATTTCTACATCAACATCGCTGTGTGCCTGGGGGCATTGTCATGCTGTAACAGGAAAGGGTCATCCCCAAATTTGGAAGCACAGAATTGTCTAGAATGTCACTGAATTAAGATTTGCCTTTGCTGGAGCTAAGGGGCCTAGCCCAAGCCATGGAAAACGGCCTCAAACCAAGTGAATTTTGAAGTGTTGCATCATGTTTTCATACATTGCTTATATTGGGTTGCTACACATGGCAGATACCCTCTGCTTCCTGCAAAAATACTGAAGTTGATTTGAAAAGTTGGAAACCGCAATAAAGAAGTAACTTTTACACAATAAAATTCACAATGTGGCTGAATTTCCATTTTTCAGAGTCAACTTCAAGACGGATATTCATTTTCTGACCACTGCAGGGATTGTTTAATGTTAAAATGGTGCTGGGTCAATGATGTATGTTTCCAATGAATCTATTTATTGGATCACAGTGAGATTCCATTCCATTGATCTGTTTATTTTTCTGAGCCAATTTTTCTAGGAAGGCCAGCAATTATACCTCTGGTGTCTAAAAATGTTTAATTTTGTAGGTAGTTGATGTACAGTACAGTAGTTAACCAGCAGGAGAGGGGCAAGTGGTTCTTTATTTTCAGAACTCTGTAGCATCACTCAGTGCCATTTGCATAAATGTATTAAAGTCCATTAAAAACTATTTTTACATTTTTGTACCTTCTGTTCCTCTAGTCTAGTTCATCCAGTACAAACTATGCTTTTAAAAGTTTTCAGCATACTGCTCAAGTCATTTGGAGCCGACCTTAGGAGAAAGCTATGTAAAGGCTTAGGTGCTGAAACATGAACAGGTGCATTGCACAAGCTTAGTAGAATGATGAGGCCCAGGTTCGATTTAAGGAGGAGCATAGAGAAGGATTACTGCTCAACATATAATGCAGAATTCTGACTTTTTTTTCCCTGGAAAGAAGTATGTACTGGTTGTATTTTCCGGAACACAAGGAAAGGTTTAAATGGGATGCAGTGGATTCTGATAGATCTGTGCAGCACTCAGAGAACCAGCATGCTTTGCTCTTTAATTCACTCCCAAGTTCAGCTGCCTCTGCCTGGCTGTAGTGCACTGTACGACGGCTTAATGATTCAACCTCCACATTATCATTTTTCTAGAATGCAAATACACAAATATTCCCAACAGAAATTAAAAGGTTTCATTTTTAGACGCCTCTTTAAAAACAAGCGGGGAAACCAATTATGTAAACGTAATTAAACGCAAGCATTATTGCGGAGCTGAAAATCAGCACAGCGTTATTCGAAACAGTGCTAATTTCACTTCTTTGACCCTCCCTTAATGATCGCACAGCCTGTAGAAAAGTGCTACTCCAAAAAATTGAGTTAAATTACAGGTATTTTCGCTAATCGGGGGTCCTGCTAAGCTGCTACACTGGTGTATGGAAAAGTGAGCTTTACATAATTTTGATTAGTCTAAAAATGTTTTTTTTTAATTATTTTTTTTTTAATGCAGTATAGCTTCAGAAGTTATGAGTTGTGAGGGAGAGCCTGGGGTGTTAGAATTTTGCACTTAATTCTAACTCATTGCAGTCTAACCTATAAGTTAACCACAAGGTCTGTGAATACAAAATAAGCAAACAGATATGCATACTTTAAACATATTGAGCGAAGTGCGGTAAGCCTTTTTTTTTGTATGTACAAACCCCACCACAGCCGTGCTGGAGTATGAAGTGGTCGATTGAAGGGGCAAAGGTTTTTGTCTGAAACACAGGATCATTAATTCAGAGGATGCTGGGTTTAATGGAGGATGTGGACTCTGAGACGTGAGCTTGTGGCCGTGTTGGGTAAGGGAGACGAGGCTGATTCTATAACTCTGCTAATTGGAGCTATATCAGACAAGAGTCGCGCCTGCCTGTTCCTGACAGATGTTCGGGTGGGGGAAAAAAAAAGCGAGAAATGAGAAAGTTTTCCTTTGCGAGAGGCTGAATATTGATGCTGGCTCTCCACAGCGTGATTGAAGATGATGAATGAATCATGGGCTCGCTTGGCGAAGCTCGTGTTCCCGCTGAAACTGAAAGTTGACTACGAATGCTGCCCGTTTCCTTTCGCCGGAAGTCAGGTGGGGGAAAAATAAATTAACATGTGAAATGGTCACTCTCCATGTCTAAGCTGGGGAGACACGTTGAAGAAGGACCTAGGCTTTGGGTTGGATGACATCGTCCTGATGGATTGGTTGAAATGGGAGATGGCCGTTTGTTTTGTGCGTAATGGAGGGTGGAACTCTGCAGTGATGGAAATTTGGTGTTGTGATTATGCCCTGCGCAAGAAATCCTCCATCTCGTCCTGCTGAACTTTACAGTGAGGCCACGGAATTCAGGAAGCTGCCTTGAGAAGGACTGAGTATTTCACTGTTCACTAATAATAATTCAATAGGTGAGCGATCCCAGCTTGAGTGACTGGAAATTAAATGGACATGGTTTGGTTTATAAGAAAAATTACTCAATCTGTTTTTTTTTTTTTAGTATTAAATGTTCAGGCAGCTGAAGGGATTTGAATGACTTAAATGTTTTCCCATTGTGGGTTTCATATGTGAAATTATGCCCCGTTTTCTCTTCTTGCCCCAGCTGGACTTCAGTTTCAGCGGGAAATTGGGCACTGGAGATTTCTTTTAATATACAGCAGACAGAATTAAGCGAGTGTAAATTAAATCTGAGGTCCTGATTGTGCGTGGTGTACCTTCTGTCAGCAGATTACTCCTGCGTAATTAGGGAAGGCACAAAATGGCTCCCTGTGTTCCAAGTGCAAGGGCCCTTAATGCGATGGCAGCGTTCATGTACTCTGCTGGATTACATCACTGTTGAGGGGGCCTGTCTCTGACCCCTCCTGGTTTTCGCAGGCTGTGGGGCCCCTCAGTGCCGGCCCTAGCCTCTGAGGGGCCCTGAGCAGGATTTGATTTGGGGGCCCCTGCCCTCATCCCAACGTTAGAAACAGTATGTTTTAGAATAACTAGATGGCCCTGAGCAGCTGCTTATGTGAAGCCTTATTGGGTAAGGCTGGCTCTGGGTTCCTGCACTTAAATAGCCTTTGCTGTCACTCAACGTCTTGTGTTTTATCATTTCAACGATACCAAAGAGGGATGTGGGGCATCCACATTCCAGTACACAAAGTAGACAAAAAGTTGGCCGCCTTCAGTGTTCATTTTCTGCCCTGATTAGTCCTCCAATTATGCATGCATTTTATAGTGTAGATTTATCTGAGCTCCAACCCTCTGATGTGCGCATCTTCCAAAAACCGTGTGCTTCAGACGCCCATTGTTTCAATATTTATATCTTGTTTTTATGTATTCCTCAATTAAACAGCATCTATACTTGATCTGCTAAAAAAATCTGTGGAACGCATGCACATTTTGGACTTCTTAATGGTCTGCACTGCCATGGAAAAGTTATCTTACAAAAACAATGAGAACTACAGCCAATAAGGAAATGAAGACATTTTCTCGGTGAATGTATTATCATAGATGTGTTTGTTAGGAATTGCAAAAGTAATGGTTGATCTTTATGTATCTATGTGCTGCTTATCAGTTTGAAAAGGTCTTTCATTCAAGTCCAGTGTCCATATAGGAAATATATAAGCCTATTATAATTGTGTCAAAAAAGTGAATAGTTAGTAACATTAACAAGCTTGTTATAAATATTTCCTGTTGATCATCTTTTCATAATGCTCTGTATTAGATGTCTAATTCAAAACATTACAGGTAACAACTACTCAACTGGCAAGCCATTAACTAGCTTTGGTAAATAAATGTGTCATTAGCTCTACAGAGAGACTTCTCTCTCCCTGAAAAAGTGCATTGCTATGCCGTTCAGCTGAGTTAATTAAATAATGAGGAAGTAATATTAGCAATTAAGCAGTCAAGGGTAAATAGACGCAGGCCTTTAGAGAGTGAAGGGAAGACCGAGCTTACTGTACCATTGTTGAACTGTTGCTGTGCCTTTTTCCCCAATGGAAAATAATAATATCAGACCGGCTTCATTCTGTTTGGAGTGGAATCACATGTACTGGTCACTGCCCTTGCCCAATGGCCCTGTGTGGCTTTGTGTCTCTCTGTGCTTGTCTATCTGAGCGTCTACATTCGATGGCCACAGCTATGGAATTTCATCATTAGCAGGTTGAAGGTTGAAGTTAAATGGTGAGTGGACTGCATTTATATAGCGCTTTGGATAAATTAATGCCTCTCATTCACCCGTTCACACACACACACACTCACTCACACACCAACAGTGAAAGGCTGCCATGCAAGGTACCAATCAACTCATTGGGAGCAATTAGGGGTTAGGTGTCTTGCTCAGGGACGCTTGGACGCCCAGGGCGGGGGATTGAACCGGCAACCCTCCGACTGCCAGACAGCTGCTCTTACCTCCCGAGCTATGTTGCCCCAAGTTAACCGGCACCGGAATCCCCCGGTGTAGGCCAAAGCCAGACCTTGCTGCCGTAGCGGACCCTCCCGCGCCTGGGCCTGGCGTCCGCGGCGCTCGTTTTTTCGGGCGCCCCGGTGCTGCGGAGGGAGGAGCGCGGGTTTACGGCGCTTTCCGCGCGCGTCTCCGGAGTCTCCCGTTCTGATTGGCCGAGCTGCCTGCACATCTGGCTCCGACGGTAACGCGGTCCCTCCGGGCTCCTCGTCGTCACTCCGCATCAAGCGGAGTGTCAAAGTGGCTAATCTCAGATTCACGTCAATGGAGAAGAGGGCCTTTTCTCTCTCTCTCTCTCTCTGGTAATCGAAAGTGGCCGCGCTACATCACATTCCCCATTCCCTGCTGTCATTAAAGACTTCTTTGTTCTTTTGGGGAACGTTTTACCACCACGCGGCTCTATCCGCCGCATTTAGCAGCAGCTAGTCTGAGGAAAAATGTCAATATTAATTTTTTCGGCGTGTAAATTTATTCCCATCACAGTTATAGCGGCAGGTGGAATTGACACTTGCACCACACACTTTTTTTAAAGCAGTATCTCAGCCATGTAAGAGTCAGATGGGCAGAAATGTTGTACCACATATAGTGTGTTTATTGGAACGCCCATTACAGTGTAGTGTGTTTTTTTATTAGAACGCACACTGCATTATTAAACACAGACAATGCTGTTTGCCGATTAAAACTAAAAGTACATGAGTTTACGGTAACCCCATTACTTCCTTTGTCAACACCGTTCTTCTAGGTCAAGTTCAACACACTTACACCACTTAATTTCCCTGCTGTCATAGTAAATAAAGTTAATTTGTTGGCTAGGTAACTTGGCTGCAAGCTGTTAAGTGCAGTCACAGCTGGCTACAGATGGCTGCAGATGTACCAGTACATTACTTACTGAAAATGAATATACCTGGAAATTCACATAAATCGGTTACAAAATGTTGCTTGCTAACTAGCTGTATGTCCTATTGTTAGCTTCAGGCTAAATAGTTTTTTTTTTTTTTTTAGCTAGCTACGCATTCACGACAGGCTACAAAGCTAATGAGCAAAGCAAACGTCAGAGTGCAAATTAGAACTAAATCTGCTCGTCCTCCACTAAGATTGGGAAGTTCTGAGAGTTGCAGAAGAACCAGTGTTGCTCACCACTGGTTGCTATTTATAATTATAAACTGGAAATACACAAATACACTTAATTCCCTTCCTTTTCCAACATGGCAGCTGTACAGAATCCGATGACAAAACCAGTGTAAAGGGAACTCCCACCGACAGATCTGCTGTTTAAAAGACCAATATTCACAGAGGCAGACTCCATCTCAGCTTTCATTACAGTACCCCTGTAACACCTTTCCGTTCTGTTGAGACGGACTGTTATTAATCATCCCATTTAAACGCAAATGGGACCAACCTGAGGGAGAGTGACGGAGACGTGTGAAGGTGACGAGCGCCTGGCAGTTAAGACCCGTGCTCATCGAGGCCTGACCCAGATTAAATGTGCGTAGTGAGAGAACGGTAGGTCTGACGGGCGGTGGAGGAAGGGTAACTTTACTGAGGAGTAGATGAACTCATTTACTTTTTCCTCCTTTTTTTTTGTTTTTGGCTTGGATCTCAGTTTGGATAAGAGATGTGAGGAGATGCTTCCTCTGTGCTTATCTAAAATAAGACGTGAAAGTTGTGCAGAATCAGTAGAAAAGCCAGATTGTTGTTGAAAACAAATTACTTCATGTCATAACTCCAAACCTCCATGCAGTGTTTCATCTGTGGGGCTGGTTTATCTAAACAGGCTGCATTATCAAATAGGCCTACACTTTTTAACTGAACCTATAAAGAGACATGATGAAGGTTCTTTGCTGTCTGGCAATGTACAGATTGGAAAATTAAGCTTGCTCAGTTGCAATAAAAGAGCTGTTTTCCTGACACCCCTGCATTGGTTTGTCTTCTGGATTTTATATAATGTGAAAGCATGGGAGAGGCAAAAAGCATGTAGGAATGTAGAATTATCTATTGTAGCACTATGGAATTTCTTTGCCAAAAGTGGCCAAGTGTCCATGAAGGTTGAATGCAATTTAAAGCAGGAGAGGCTCAGCAGAAATTCTTGAGCAAAGTCAGACAAAGATGGCATGGCCATGCTCAAGGATTCATGTGTATCCAGAGCAAACATAATTTACTCTCCTCCTCTCTGCTTAAAGAGGGCTCTTCAGTAGTAGCAGACATGGGAAATGGAACACCAAGGCTGGCTTAGCAATGTCTCTGCTCCTCAAATGTGCTCGGTGAGGGTAGCTGAGCTGAGAAACCTCCTTTTGCCCCCCTCCCCCCCCAACATGAAGAAGTGCTTGATTAGCAGGGGTGGGCGTGGGGGGGGGGGGGTGGTTGCTTAGCTACACAGAAAGGGCCACGCCCGGGCAGGTCGTTCCGAGCAAGGCTACAGCTTTGATGACGTGTGCCAGTGGACGGCATAATTACAGTATGGCAGGAAATGCAGCCGCTGCGGACGGGCGCATCGAGGAAAACAAAAATTAATCAATTTCGGCGTCTCTGAATGTCTTCATTCCTCTGAGTACGATCAGGCCGCTCTCTCCGGTGTACAGAGAGATGTGTGTGTCGGAGAAGCCTTTGGTCTGGCGCATTGTTCCGCTGTTGGTCCTGACAATAATCCTGCAATCAGGAATAAAGGCCAGAGCGTATTTCTTTTTTTCCACCACGGCGCCGACGTAAATTTAACAGCCCCGTTGGTCCACGGGGCCCTGAGAGTAATAAAAGATGACAGTTATTTTTTTGGCACGGCCACCGATGCTGTTCAACATGAAAATAATTTTTAAACAATTGGGTTTTAATTCAGCTCTCGCTCTCCCCTGGCTTTCCACCACATGAGACTTCACTCTTCTTCATTTTAGTCTAAGGTGCAACACCTCCCTCCCCTTCACCTACCCCCTTTTACTTTCCGCAGGAATGTGCACGCAGTTAAGAACAAAGCATTAGATCAAGAAAGAAATCATAATACTTTTGTGGGTTAACTCTATTCTAGGTAATATTTATTTTAATTGGCAGCATATGGAAACGCACCTGCTCCAGAAGCAGGTTTCTCATTTGGGAAATAGGAGTTATTAGTGTGTGTTTTTGAAAACGCTGTGTCAATTATTCCCTTATTTGGCAAAACTGAATACGTATCTTAATATTTTATAACTGGTATTTAACACAACACTGAACACCTCATTCTAATTTCAGCCCAGCAACATATGTTTTAGGGTTATAATGGTCAGAAATCTGAGTACATATAATTGTCATTCACCGCCACCATTTCAGGGTGTTTCTCCCCACTGAGGAGTTTTAACCTCATGTGCTTATTTGGGGGGTTCAAGCTTGGTTTTTGCCCCCCTTTGTTTCTTTCCCTTCTGGTTCTTCCATAAAGTGTATTTGTGACAGTTCCCTGCAAAAAGACCCGTGCAAATGAAATTGATTTGATTTGATGAATCAACATGTAATTCCGTTCAGTTGAAAGAGTGCTTTCGTTAGCGTTAAGATGTTCTTCTTTTTGCTTGGATTGCCATTTCTCTCCAGTCCGGCCTTTCGTGGCAGCGCGGGAGCCTTCGGTGGGCTCCGTCGCAAAGCATTTGCAGTTAAATTGAAAAAGTTCCCGCTCAACAGTCTTCATGTTCACGCTTTTAAATCGAGAATTAATCAGATTTCATGGAGAATCGTCCATGTGCCCACTGGTGTCTCTGTGCGTTAGCACGGCAAACAGTGAGAACAGATTGAGACGACAAGGATAGGGAAGTTGGAATGTATAATGGATATGCCACCGCGCGAGGTATTTAACAGAACGCTTGATTGTTTTCCTGGCCGTGAATGTGCTCTTAAGTACAGTATATAATGCGTGTGTGTGTGTGTGTGTGTGTGTGTGTGTGTGTGTGTGTGTGTGTGTGTGTGTGTGTGTGTATGTGCCTGTGTGTGTGTGTGTGTACGTGTGTGTACTGTATGCACGTGTATGTTGGCGACAAGGAAGCTGGTTTGCCAGATGGCTGATTCTGTTAAGGCCAGTACGTGGATGGCATTGAGAAGGGACACAGTATTAGACTACTATAATCATGATCCTTCTGTTAAAGCAGCGAAGGTTCTTTTTGCGGTTACAGAAAATAAATACATTTGATGACTTAAATAGAGTAAAATAAACATTAACTTTGTTTTAATTAGAATTGTTTTAATTAGATTTTCTTTTTTTTTTACCTTTACTTTTTCTGTCACAGCTGGATATCCAAGGAGCACCTTTTGATATAATTATATTTTATAGGTTTGAGCCAGTGCTTAAGGCTGCAGATTAAGCTTTACTCCTGTCACCTTTTTTGGGATGAGCACTGTGTACAAATGGAGAACTTGCCTTTGGAGAACTTGCCTGTGGAACAATGGTTCTTGCAGCAGATGAGGTGGGTTTTGATGTTTTTGTGGATCAAAGGGTTTTGTGGCCTCTGTACCAGCAGTTGATTTAATCTCTGAGGTGGCTTTCTGTCCAGTCATTTGGTTATCCTCCCCTTCCTCTAGAGGCTCAGGGTTTCTCGGTCACCTCCGTTGACTGAGATCTTTGGCTGCTCGATCCTTACGTCTTGGGAAAGCACTGTGCATTGCTGACTTTGGGTTAGACATGGTGCTGGAGAATACCTGGGGAACACTGTTTTTAGATTTGCGGTCAGACAGATCTGATATTAATTACATCCCAGTGCTCCTGACCGCTGTTACTTGTGCAGCTGCACAGGCCTGATATCTCACTGCAACCCAGCTTTGCCTAAACGTTAGGCCCTAAAGGTTTGTGTCCGGTTCACCTTCATTTTTCTAACGTCTAATGTCTTTTTGTCTGATCTGTTCGGCTTCTGGTCTCACTTTCCCCTTCCAAATCTGCAGGGTTGCAGGTGCACTTGCGCACTTCATTTACTGTGCCCAGTTTAGGCCAGCATTAAAACTACCGTGAAAGCAGGAAAGCCACTGTGTTTTTCTAAGGAAATTGGTCTTGGGTACTTGTTGGCTATTGGGTACATGTTCAGTGCTATGTGTACAGTCATAACCGACAGTCCATTCCTGGGTTCCTGCCATTTGTATTCAATTACATTATGTTGCTTCGCCACAGATTAGTCACCAAACAGCATGGAGGCATTTTGACACTAAATCAAATGAATATCACCATGGAAAAATGCTCCACTTTTGAAAAGTGATATGCATAATAAGCAGATATCAAAATACCACTAGACGACAAAAATGATGCTTCACCTTCAGAGCAAAATTCCCTGTTTACTATGCATGAACCAAAATTATGCACGTGATATCCCACTGTTGACTCTACGCCGTGTGCTCACTGCTGTTTGTAAAAACGATCACCCCATTCTGCTTTGCGAGATTTGAAAGCGCTCTGCCTAAATTGCCCGTTAGTAAACATGCACGTTATTGAAAATGACAGGCTTCCCAGCCAGTGACTCCAGGCTCTCCTGGTGTAATCCTACAGCAAACACAAGCCTCGTGCCTGTGTTATGTCTGTGTACACGTTGGTGGGACATCAAATAAATAAATAAAAACTTGACTCCGGCTTCAAAAAACCTGCGGGTCTCGTTTAATTTTGGGGGGCCCTGTGTGAGTCTCAAGCCTGCAGTGAGGTCTGTTCTGTGCTTCTGGGTGGGAGCTCTGCCCAGCTGGGGTCGATGGAACAGCTGTGGTGCTTTGCTCCATTAGCCAGACAGCATGTAATTAGAGCCGGGGACCTTTCGCTGTCACAGTGTAGGTGATACCTGGGAGGTTTTTTTTGGGGGGTTTTTTTTTTTTGCTAGCAATGGGCGGAATGAGGCCTCATTGTGGAGCTACCATATGCTAGCCGCGACTTGCTGATTTGAACCAAACGTTGGGGTTTTTCACTGTGGAGGGCTAACTGTTTTTTGATTTAGTTAAAACAATGGAGTTGGTGATTGACGGCTCACTGTACAGTAGCTGCACCTATTTGTGAGTTTCCTGAAACCTTACTCTCCCCGTTCCTAGTTTTCACACCAGACCTCTGGGAATGCATGGCTCTCTCTCCCCCCCCCCCTTACCGCTTCTCATACATTCCCGCTAAAACCCCCGATAGCGCTCAGCTGGTAGCGCCAGCGGGTTCTGTCAGCCCCCCTACAGGAGCAGGCCCCGCGGCTAAAAAAGGAGAAGCGCTTTCATGCGGCGTTGGGCTCCGCCTGATACCCCGTGATTTGCTTCCTCTGCATATATGCCTCCGTAAGAGTAATGGCCTTAATAAAAAATAAAAATAAAAAAAGTGCTCTTTTGCCCGAGCCCTTGGTCGTGGTGACAGAGGCTGGTTCCTGGGCTGCATGTAGCCTGCACTCGTCTTTTCTGTTCTCTTTTCCAACGGGCAGAATGAATGGACGTAGGTGTGAGAAGACATGTTGAGGATTTTATTTTTTGTGAATGCCCTTCATCTCCAATGAGGTCATTCAGTTCCTTCACCAATTTTAATTTAAACAAAAATGGCACTAGCAGTTTTCAATTAAGCAGTTAATAATGTGCCATGTTATCTCGCTCCATCCCTTCTCTTTATGGCCTGAACGGCACTGCGCTGTACTTAACGAGCCTGACCAGTCCCCGCTAGTTACTTGTACCCACTGCACCATTATGTGCTTCCTTAATTGGGTTTGGGTTTTATGTGTCTAATAATCTTATATTTCCCGTACTGGCTCAAGTTTTCACTCCTTGTCTCAAAGTGGTCTTCAAGCAATCAAAATGGCCGGGTAATTATTTTTCTTGCGTGCGTGCTGCATGTTTGAACTTAATGTTGCCTGTTATTAAAATGGTTTCTCACGGCAGTTAAACATTACAGGTGGGCTCCCAGTGTTTAATCTGTTTAAGCTGGAAATATTTGGAGACGGCGTCTTGAGACAGACATACTGATTGAATGAGCATATTTACGGCACCTGTTCAGCAAATATTGTATAGACGATTCTGTCGCTCGCCAGGTTGGCTAACCCGTTACAATGAGTCAAACGGTATCAAGCACAGCTGTCATAACTGTCCAATGTAATAAAGAAGGCCCCAGATCATCCAAAGAATAATATACCTTTTATAACAATAAAATGGCTCCTTCAGGAATCTGAACATGAGGGTAACTCACCCCTACTTTAGGGACATCCAGACACAACCTGGTACCGTAATATTTTTATTGTTTTTTTTTATTATTATTTTTTCCCAGTCCCTCCCCCATAGTTTGTCAGAATATGTTTCACTCTATTTCTCTGTTTATGGAGAAAAGGCTGCTCTGTATTTTTGGAATGTGTGGCAGTTGGATCTACAGTCTGTTAGATAGATACATGTCGAGAATGGCCCCTTAGGGGAGAAAATGTCATTGTTCTTGAGCTCTGCTGGGTCTGTGTTGCACTTCATCCATCTCAGTCAGCTCATCTCAGTCTATTCCAGACGTCCCTGACAGTGGCAGCCAAAAAGGTAAACACTATTCTTAATTTGCGGTGAATTAGGATACTAATTAATTAGGCGTATCATTCTGCCCATCTGCACAACACTTGCTGAGTTACTTGGAGGTGATCTATATTCTCTGTCAGTGGATATTGCTGGGCACTGAACAGATATGTAGGAATGGGAGGCAGAGAAGCTACCCTGTTCAGTGAGTCATTGACTTACATAGACCAATCAAAGACCTTTTAAGAAAATAATTAATGAAACCTCATAATAGGCTTGACTCAGTGAGTTGACAGTAGGGCATGATTTGCTCCTCCCATTTTGGCATGCATGAAGCCTCACCCATGAAGGTTTACTCACTAACGAAGCTTCTGTCACTCACGAAGCCTCGTTCATTCGTGATGCCTCACTCACTCACAAAGCCTCACTCGCAGCTTGTGAGGTCATTTGGCCTGCAGACAATGTGTAGCTAACTCCTCACAGCTGAAATGCTGCTTTGTTGTTTCTGTTGCAGGCCCATGTTGGCGATATGACAGTTTTATATCGCTGGTATTCAGCCAGTTTCAGCCACGATACACCTGACTGACATCAAATGTTATGAAATAAACGTGTTCATTAATATATACAAATATTCTGTATTTTCCGATCATTTGAAAAATCTGAATTTTGGCCGCACCGTATGTCTGTGTCTGGATGAGGGTTGTTACGTGGTCTCCCAGTGTTCCTATCGTCGCTGGACTGTTTTTGGCTCTAAGGTCTTGCCTGTTAGATAACCAGTGACACCAGACGGCACAAATGCATTAGTCTTGATGAACAGACCATAGTCCATCAGGTCATATCACCTTATCTCTTGTGCCTAATTGCTCTATTGGCTAACAAGGTACCTAGAGATTATGCAGCAAGCAGGCAACAACAATCGTTTGTGTTACTGACGGTCATGAATGACAAATTGACACCACTAACCTCTAATCCATATCTTTAATCGATATCCTCTTGAGACACAACGGAAAAAAGTTTAAGATTGTTTTTTTTTGTTGACATAATACAACTGTCTTGGATGACAAGAACATGCTGCAGTGATATATTTATTTTCTAAAATATATATATATATATTTAATGTCCCAAGTAGTGTAGGTTTCAACACTTTGGAATATATATGGTTCATGAGATTAGAGGGGAGCGAAACCCTCAGTTTTAATCAGTCCCAACCTACCTACAATAAACAGTTTGAAAAATGCAGCAGAGTTTGGAGCTGTGGTGGGGAGGAGGGAGTAGAAGGGAGGGACAAGGGGATGGGGGAGTTGGGAGTTGGTGAGTTGAGTGTAGCTTCCATACAGACATCAAACCTGTAGCCTAGTTGGCTACGACATAAGACTGACTGTGACATTTGCTAGTAATACTAATGTTAGTTTGGCAATTTCCCAATATGATCATGCAGTACATAACCAAATAGCTGACTATGCTTCAACCTTGAAACGCAATGGAGAACCACTCGCTAGCAAGCGGACTCATTATCAATCAACAAGATGGGTGGAGTTGGGGCGTTGACTTGCTTATGTAGAAGTAGGTTTTTAATTAGATTTTTACCACTGTGGTGTCACGGATGCGGGCTGGGCCAAAATCACCTTTTGGCGGCAGCGCACGGCTATTTTATGCCCAAAATGTGGTGGCGGGGCTTAATTATATTCTTGTTTTTCTTTACAATAGGAAAAGCCATGAAATGAAAAGCCACATCTTAGGAGGATATAAGGGATGTAACCACTGTTCTTGCAACTCGAAATGTGACATGGCACTGGTCTGTACATCGTTTTCTCTGTGAAGCTAGGTCACATTGTTTGTCTGCTTGCAGTGTCCTTGGGGGCTAAACTTGTTTCTTTCAGTCAAGTGTACATTCAAAATGGCTTAACAATCACTTTTATTTATTATGCTGTGGCTGTATAAGGTGCTCTGTTCCAATGTGGTTTTTGAAGTGACTGTTCTCAACATAATCTGATTGGTTAAAAACCCCTGGGAATGTAGCCTTTGCCAGTCTCAGAAGGCCAGTGCCATTATATAAGATTTCAGAGCATTTAGTAGACACTCTGGTCCGGAGCTACTAGCACAGAGTACGGTTTTATACATAATCCATTTCGACAGCTGAATATTTACTGAAGCAATTTTGGTAAAGTGCCTTCCCTGGGGTACGTTGGCTGAAACGCCGGCTGGGAATCGAACCCGCACCCTTTGAGTTACAATCCCAGGTCCCTAGCCACTACTCTACACTATGCAGCCATTAATAACAGAATAATTCAATTTCCGTGTACCCACTATTCACTCACAATGGCGATAAATTCTATAAATTACACACGCACGCTTTATTATTAGTTTATTTGGCACATGCCATGATTCAGTAAGACTTTTTCCAGCTTTGGTTTACGCTGCTTCAGGATTCTCTACAACGGAAGGTGCAAAACACAATTTAAATACAAATTAGAAGTGATCCAGGGCTGAAAATCAGATTGCAAGTTTGACAAGCCTGAAACTGAATAACCAATCTGTTTTTTTTTTTTTAAATAGATGTGGTGATTGTGAGATGGTCCCTCAGCAAGAGTAGACGTAAGCTTGGGGAGCCTGGGTTTAGTCTAAAGTCTAAAGAGGTACATCGCTATGGCAATGGGAGGTGGACAGTGGCTGCTCTTTTGAAAGTGCTAGCTATCCCTTGAAGGTCATAGGTCAGAGGGCAGTCATATGTAGGCTCAGGGCTCAGCTGTACGAGGAGGACTAGAATCAATACTGGACCCATGTTACATTAAGAGCCCAATCAGAATTACCAGTTCTGACCTAGATATGGGCTGCAAGAAGAATGGTCAAGCCACACAGTAACCCACATCTTGCATTGCATTGATTGTATTATTAATAATGGTCTATGCACTGGAGAGAATATTTTATAGGGATTGTTTAACTTTTTTAACTTAAATTTTTTCTCTTATTTTTTATCTACTGTATGTTTTCCTTTTTATTAAATGATAACTGAGATGATGCTTCAAACAACAGCATATTTTTATCTTTTAATTAGCTGCGTATAATCTTCATAACTTTTCAATGGAGATTAAGGAATACTGTGATATTTCTTCAGTGTTGTGATCTTTCTTCTTCATGTCTAAAACCCAGCTATTTATAATTCATACTTGGTAGTTTTTTTTTTTTTTTTCACATCTTTCGTTTCCGAGTTAATAGCTCCCCTGGCCTCATAACATCTTTATTACTTCTTGTAAACTGCAGCAGCCTTTTCCCTTTTATATGGTTCCCGATCACCCAGCCACATTTCTTCCACAAACTGCAATCCTCGTTACGTATAACCCGCAATCTCAACCGTTCGGTCATGACCCTCCCAGTTCTTGAGGAGGTGAGAATGAGAATGAGCGCAGAAGGTGCTCTGTGAACTTGGAACCCCGCTCCACTATCGTTTCGCCAACACGGGCCACCATGGGCGCAGCACCTGCCGGAACACTGCTGCAGCATCATCACTTATAACCCCCCAATCTCAACCGTTCGGTCATGACCCCCCCCCCAGTTCTTGAGGACGTGAGATTGAGAATGAGCGCAGAAGGTACGCTCCACTATCGTTTTGCTACCACGGGCCAGCATGGGCGGAGCACCTGCCGGAACACTGACGCAGCGTCAATCGGACCTCTAAACCACACGCTCCCGCTCACTGTCACGTTCGGCACGACCCCCTGAGGGGCTTCATCTCGTCCAGTAAGGGCAGCTTCTCTACCGAAAACCTAGAGAGTCCGCTTGTATTCTAGGCATCGGCGGCGGCAACATCAAAAACAACAAAGATTGGCTTGCATTTTGGAGTATTATTGTGCAGTAGAAACTTATGAAAAGAGAAAATATGAATCTTATAAATGTTATAGTTGGGGGTCTGTAAGTGCAAGACTACTTAGTTCTGACAAACTTCCCTGTCAATCCTAAAGAAGAAGCTTTGAAGTTATGTACCAATATAATGTAATATTAGACTCTTAAAGTGATCCAGTGGTGATTTTTTCTGAAAAATGCTTTTCAAAGGCAAAATTTCAAATTTCAAATCCATCAGTCGCAAAGTAGGATGTTTCAGTTGCGGGCATTTCTGAATGCTCTGTCACGTCTGACCTTGTGGGCAGTCATGTCATTTTGAGCAGCATTCATTTTTAAAAACACATGTCATAAAGAAAAAAAAAAGATAAAAACCTTGCAGGGCTCACGAATTGGACACAAGGGTCGAAAATCACAGGACAGTGAATGCACTTCAACAGTAGTACATATTGCGAAGAGGGAGGGCATTCAATAACACAAGCTGTTCTCAGCCCACTCTTTTTGTTCAATGCTTCATCCTTGCATTGACCCCATAGAACATGTTGCAGCATTTATCACTGTGCAACCTTCTAGAACGTTATGGTGGATAACTTGTTTGTGACAGCGGCAGGTATTTTCCAGCAACTGAGGTGCTTGCATTACTTGCTTTAATTTTACAGATAGTACAGCATGAAATGTTAATAACTGTAGTCTTGTATGGGCATATTTACCGCAGCACCATCCATAAATATAAAATAAAAAGAATTTTTTCTTATATAACAAAATTATTTTAAAAATTATTTGTAAAAAAATAAGCACTATTCTTTTAAAAGGACCAATGTCATGTACAGTGGCCACTAAGTATGGTAACAACAGAGTTACATTTGTTTTTTTGCTATATACTCAAGGAATTCAGATTTGAGATCAGAGTTTGGATATCAGGCAGAAGTACACTCAATTTATTTCATGGTATTTACAAGCGTATATATTCTACCATTTCACAGAACAGCTGTGTGTGTGTCTCTCTCTCTCTCTCACACACACACACGCACAGCCTCTGTATGCGTGAACCACAGAGGAGTTATTTTGGATGCTGTCCACTCATAAACCTTTGTGCAGAACTTTGTGTTAACTTTGAGACACAACCTGTATGTGAAGCATGGAGGATGCAACAGAATTCACGGTGTCTCTCATTTTGACAGATGAGCTCACTTGACCACGTGTTATACCGGCTTCACTATCTCCCCGTGAAGTTATTAAAATCCGGCTTTGACTGATGCTCATTATGGCAGCTCAAACCTGACAGTTATGTGACAGCCAGTTCCTGACATCAGTAATCACGCAGAAGGAGATGATGTGTGATGTGCACACAATATATGCCTCTGTGATTGTAATTCCCCTTTTTGGGCTATCACTGTAAAAATGAAATCTGAAAAAGGCTTCATCCATCACCCTCATAGCTGAATTCTGAATGTTTATTCATAGGGAAAAATGTGTTTAAGAAATGAAACGTCTCACGTTCATTCTAAAACGTTGAAATTTCTGAAAGATCTGCAGAACATTGTGAATTATTCTTTAATCGACTTCTTATTAATGCTTCAAATTGGTATTCAACTTCAAATAGTTTTGTTGTTTTTAAGGTGTGATTGCTTACTCTTCTCAGCACAATGGAAAAACCTTTTATTACATTTGCTTTACAAAGGCAAGGATCAGGAAAGAAAAGATGCAACTTCTGCATTTTACTGTGAAATGTGATGAGCAAAAAATGTGTCCCATTTCTGCATTGACAGTTTTTAAACTCATCATCCCACTAATAACTCATGAGAATATTGGTGCAGCCAAATTCAATAAAAGACATTAGCTGGGAAAAATCCATTTTTGATTCCCAATTTTGTGACTAATAGAAAAGGACACTGGGTGCATAAATATGCTTAACAGAAAATTAGTTTCTTTTCATGACAATACCAAATTATGGAACTTTCATTCATTTTGGTATTTTAGGCAAATACAAATCATTCCCATATGTACATAATATAAGCTCACACTTGGGTTGCATTAAAAATGAACTACTCTCATGTGCAAAATCACTGTTCCTTAGAAAGACCCATCTGAGTGGGTGTTTTTAAAGTTTTTAGTGCTCCAGTGTAGGTTCATTTCAACATTCATTGGGATACATAACTATTTACCCAACAATGTACTTAACGAATCATATAACAATGCATTTGACATTTTAAAAAAAATCAGGTGTTTAAACAAAATTAAACCAATTATTTTCATTGCTGGTTCTTCAAAAAAGGAATGAATAAAAATCCCATAGTGAAGATTGACTTTGAAGCTGCACCAAGGCCTTTGTTAAATAATAGTTTGGGTCTTTTTTTTTTTTTTTTTTAAAGTGCACATGCAAATACTGCATGTGCTTACATTTCAATGACACCCAAATGACCATTATTTGATATATGAAAGCAAGGTGTCCCTGACTAAAAAACATCCTTACAACTTCTGTAGACGTCAGCAACACAAACTCCCACCTGCTTGGGTAGTGTGCTAGCAAACTTTCAATGTACAAGTGACATTTTCATCTAGCACTTGCACATTGATAGTTTGCTAGTTCACTACCCAGGCTAGTGGGAGTCGGTGTTGCTGAAGTCTGCAGAAGTTGTAAGGCCCTTCCTTTTCAACTAGCACTTATAAGGGAAGTTAGACAACTGGTTAGCCAATCAGATGTTTTATTTGCTGCTGACCAGATTTACAAGCTATTAAGTTGACTAGCAGTGCACATCTATGGAAGTGCGTAGAGGCATGCAATATATTTTTTTGGTCCTGTTAACTAGAGATCGCAAATTATCTCTTTGATTTTGACATAACAAAAGTTGTTTTTAGCATGATCGCAAGATAACCGCTACCATCTGAATGCACAGTGATTGTATGTGACAGGCTGCAGATAGGGCAGCGTTACTCTATGTATCACGTCTATGGTAGAGGAAAGTTCAAGAATGAAAAAGCAACCTCTGCCTCCTTGGTTACAGTCAGTATGCAATGACTGAACTCTACACAAATCCCATTCTTGGTACTCCCACGCTCATTTTTTTCCCATTTGTTTAGAGAAAACCATTTTTATGATGACATCACGCTGATCAGGTTTGTTCTTTTGTCCATGTCTTTTCTTTGCTCCACGCTTTGCACAGTGCAAGTTCCTTTTTTTATGTGATTAATAAGCCGATTAACATTGCTGTTTGGCTGTTGTGAGGTTTCACATTTTGTACTTTTGCATAATTACTGATGCAATAGAGTAGTAATATTTGAGATTTGTAAACTCCAAAGTGGTCATAGCTGAAGAACGGGATATTTGTGTATGCACTTCTTGTTTATAATCTTAAATCACCTTATTAATTCTTTATTATGTTAAAAGACTCCAGACACTGTGCAAGAAACCATTACAAATCGCATGCGTCATTGTGGCCATGATGGGAAATATTATACTGTACAGCCACAGCCAATATCTTTAGGAAAGCCAGTGGCTATAAATAAATCAAATTTGATGAAACCCTACATGAGATAAAAATGCACGTCTTTTGCCTCACAGGAAATGTCTGGCAGTCAAACCGGACATATGTCTTTCTTAGAAGTATTTCTTAGAGTCATTGCAGCCAAATTTTGGGTGCCTGGGAAAGAACTCCTTGCTTTGTCAAAGTAACTTTTTCTGTGTTGTGCTGATCAAAAAAAAAAGAAAAAGAAAAAGAAAAAAAACCCAGTCCGGCAACAGGCCTTAGCCAGCACTGGTTCCGAATGGGAGCAATGAAGGCTGACAGGCCTAGGAACCCGCCTGGAGCTGGTGTGCGTCTCCGCCGCGAGCCGCCTCGGCCCCCTAATTTATGACTGTGTGCATCTTTGTCTCAACCCCTGTAATTAAACCCTCCATCTTCATGCAGAAGGGATGTTTATCAGTCTGCGGTGAAGGATGGGTTTTTCATCACATGTAATGACGGGCTCTCTTCCTCCCTCGCTTGTTCTTGGCAGGGAGATGAGATGCACAATCAATTCTTTCTCCGCTTTTCTTTTTTATTTATTCCCTCCCCGCAAAAAAAGGTTCAAAACTCACACCGGCTCATTTGAAGCAAATAAATGAAAATGTCTCCTCAGATAGGATGTGAAGCCTTGTCCCGGGAACTATTGCAGATTTCTATTCGGGCGAGCTAGAAAATGTGTTACCAATAGGTGCTGTCCAATAGCTGCTCCTACTTTGATGCCTTGGTCATAGCATTGTACTGCTATAGCGGGTTTCAGAGGACTTCTGTAGGACTTGTGCTGTCCTGACTGTAGGATGTTGCAGTGATTAAATGGGCCTACAGATGCTTGTGTTCCGACTTAAATTTAAAAAAAGTTAAAAAACACTTTGTAGAAGAACCGAGAGGATCTGTGGTGCTTTAGAACCGACCCTTTAATGGCAAAGATTTCTCACTTAATATAGATTAACTACCCTCTAAAATCATAGATCTGAGCAGAGTTCTTCCCTAGGAAAGTGTACAATAAAAAGTGCATCGGTGCGCTGAAATCCCTTTTAGTTCCTTTAAAAATCTATAAAGATGCACAAAGCTCTGCTTGCATGAGGCACTTTTACTGGCTTTCCGTACAGTTTCTCTCACAATGGCTTCTTTTGGTGAACGAAGGTGTCCTGTTACATCTTAATGCACTTATCTGTTTACTTCCTGAAGTCAATTACAGCGGCAGAGCGGGCCCATAGTATTCCTATTCTGAGTTAATGTTTTGGAAGCGGTGGTGCTATCTGTGCTTTGCACCAGGTAGTTAATGAAGTTGTCTTTATTAATGACACTAAACTCCTATCACTCCACACTTACTGCACCTTCATTATCCTTCCCCTATTTTACTAACATCGGGGGGAAAATTGAATTCCGGTAATGATCAAAATTAACTTGCTTCAATCTTCAATCTTTTTCAGGTCTCTCTCTCTCTCTTTCGCTCTCTCTGTCTTCCCCCCTCTCTTTTCGCTCTCTGTTTCTCTCTCTCTTTCTCTCTCTCTTCCCCCCTCTCTTTCCTCTCTCTCTCTTTCCATTTAGTGGGTCGCCGTTCAGGGGTGAATGTGAAGTGAATATCCTTACAGAGTGGATGCTCCTTGTTAGAACTTGGATCTCAAATTTAGAAATGACATGCTTCATATTAAAAGGAAATGTAATTTTCCTTTTTTATACATTTTGGGATAGTAATTTGATTGCTCAGGGTGCCTAAATGACATTGTTAACATCCAGAGATTGTTAACGTCCTCTGGCAACAGCCTTAGAGAGAGAGTGCTGAAAGATTACTGTGCTTTGTTTAAAGGTAAGTGCTAGAATGAGAGAGCTGACTGTCTCCAGTACTGCTATGGTTTTAAGGAAGTATTTTGCACTGATTAACACAACACAATGATTATTTTTTTTCATGAAACCTCTTCTTTTGTGGTTCCTTCTGTTAATCTTTCAAGCATTAGGTCTCCATGGCAACAGATGAAGGTCTATGGAATGTGTCTTTCTGTGGTTTGAATAGACAACACGTTGCAATCGATTCCACAGCAGAAAAGCATTAATTGAATTTAGAATAATTTCTAAGGCAAGTGATGCTTGGATGTGGATGCATTATACCATATGTTCACTGTACAATATGTCCTCTACCCAGTACATCCTGTCCAATGTATCTCAAGTTAATTAAAGAGTGTGGAAAACCGCATTGATTGTAAAGACCTTCTGTGAGCCACAGTAGTTCCCAAAACAATTACTGCACATGCCTGCCTCATACATCTACAACACGTGAACGAAAATGCACAGAAGTGGTAATTTAAATCAGAAGACAAAATATATTTAGGCTTGATAGAATTGAAGACAGTGTCCTCCTCAGCGCTTACTGCTGTAGGTAGCTTCTCTCGCAATGACTTGTTTTGGTGATCGAAGGTCTCTTTTTACATGTTTATGCACTTATATTCTTACTGCTGTATGCAGTAAGTTCATGATGCATGTGAACAAAGGATGCAGTTAATTTTGGCAGAAGACACAGTTTAACCCCTCTGTGGCGATTTCACTCTCACCCATTTCGCGCTGTATGAACAGAGGCCTTATTGCCACCTTCTGGGCTGAAACGGTCTGTCCCGCTACCCCACCAGGCACCTTCAGTGCTACCTCACTGCTTCAGAATTGAGGGTTTTTGGAGGGTTATTCCTGGCTTTGTATTAAGTGGCCACTAATGCTGAAACAATGGTAAATGCCAGATAGTCCTGGACAAAACGGCATCCATGTAACAATGTGTTACCTAAAAAAAAAAATATATATATATATATATATATATATGTATATATATTTCTTGTCCCATATCCAGAATTGCATGTTGAGATATACTGCAATGTCTCCTTATAAAAAGCACGCTTAAGGTATTAATGCAGTAGTATGACATAGTATGATGTCCAAAAGCGCCTATACTTCCTGAGGAGACTCAAGAAGTTTGGCATGTCTGCCTCATCAGTTTCTACAGGTGCACCATTGAGAGCATCCTCACTGGCTGCATTACTGCCTGGTACGGCAGCTGCTCTGCTGCTGACCGCAAAGCCCTCCAGAGGGTGGTGAAGACAGCGGAGCGCATCATTGGCTGCCACCTCCCCTCCGTGCAAGGCGTCTACCACACACGACGCCTTAGGAAAGCCCAGAAAATCGTAAAAGACTACAGCCACCCAGCTTATGGTCTGTTCTCGCTGCTGCCATCTGGTAGACGCTACTGGAGCATCCGGGCACGGACGACCAGACTCACAAACAGTTTTTTCCCCCAGGCCATCAGGCTTCTCAACCAGCAACATTAATCTCAGTGATCACGTTGATCACATGACCTCCTATGTATGCTCCTTCACTTCCTATGTACATTCAATGTACATTATCACAATTTTATGCACATATTCATCAGCACTCCTGCACTTTATATGTTTAATATTTTAATATTTAATACTCCTATTCTCATTGTCCATATCCCCCACCTGTACAGGCTTTGGTACTGCTGCTAATGTTTAATACTATGTATATTTTTGATATTTTTTGATATTTTTGCTGTCTTGCTTCTACGTAGTTGCTGCCTGCCATGCCATAAGAATTTCTTTGCTCAGAATGACCTTGTGTTATACTGTGCACTTGAAAAATAAAAAACACTTTGAACTTTGATGTGACATAGCCTATTGTTCAGTGTAAGCAGTGGCGCCCTCTTGTGGATGCCTTTGGTGCTCAGTACCTGAGTAGGCTACGAAAGGATGGACAAGAAGAGACACAAGGAGGAGTTTGGCAATGTGTAGGAAAACACTTTCTGCCTTTTCTACAGCAGGTCTTTTTTTTTGTTTTGTTGGGGGGGTGCACTGTTTTCCATACTTGAGCTTCCTTGATGTTTGACATGAAATTGTGTGCGTCATCCCTCTATGAGAGGTCAAGGCTTTGTAAGTTTCCCCTTTCAAACACTGACTTTAGTCTAAAGACCAAAAGCAACAAAGCAATACGGCAGAATGACAGCTGGACAAAGTAATTTGAGCACACAGGATTGATGTTGACATGTTTCAATTAGTTTACAATGCCATTGTAGTCAGTGAAGAAATTCAGGTTATTTACTTTATCTTATTTAAGGATACAATGAGAACACTGGTCAGGATTCAAATTTTAAACCCTCTGGCTACCATGCAGTCCAATCCCCTCAATCCCTACATCCTTCCTATACCTTAACATGCATTGCCCCATTTTGCATTGGACTGGCGTTTGTACATTCTTAAGTGCTTATACTTTTAACCGATTTGGGTTTTGGGGGTATATATACTCCATATAATATTTATATATACATCATGGGTTATCAACAAAAAAAAATGCGAGAAACAGATTTTTTTTAAAGCTATTTTTTAGGTTACTGTCCCTTTAATTTTCCTTGAAATTAATACCGCAATGCAGTAACACACAACCATTTATTTATTTCGAGGTGGTTTGCATGGTTGAATTGTTTTTCATGTTGTTTATTTTTTCAGATTAAGTGCTGCTTATTGTAGTTTTGTGACATGCATTTGTAACTAGAGAGTGACTTGAGGATTGATGGGTGTTTCGATGCGATAACCGGAGAAAAAAAAGAAAAAGAACTTTGTGAAAAATCTTGGTAAGTTGGGCGTGACAGTGGCAACTGAGTGATAAAAAAAAAAAAAACATTTTCAGGACATCATTTTTCATTTTCTACAGTACAGTGGGCAAAATTATAACAGTTTCATGGCCTAGTCAGCTTCGCCTCTGGGTGCAACGCTACAGTGATAAAATTCAGAAGTACTTCAAATTGCAAAAAAGGAACATTGCATTTTATCATAAAAGGCTTAATGTTGAGACAATTATTCCAGATTGTTCCTGCCAAAGTATTGTTCGGGGGTACCTCTGGCTGTTTTATGGCTTTATGCTGTTTAAGATTTTGATGTTTTTTCCTACCAGCGGTGACTATAATCCTTGCTTTAATTTTAATTGCTGTCCTTGTAAATTTTGCAGTTCAAACCATTTCTAGGTAATGGCATGTCATCATCGCTGGGGCAGCCATTAAGTCAGGCAATTGCAGCAAAAAAAAAAAAAAAAAAAAAAAACACAATTTATTTAAATTAAACGGTCAAAAGGTCAAACACTATGTGCCATTAAGGGCTTCTCTGTGGAAGCTCAAAATGAAAATGCAATCGTGTCTCCCCTCTGGAAACACTGATGTATCTGTAAAAGGGAAAAAATGCCCTCACATTTGTGTTTGCCTGGGTAAATGTCTCCAGAATCCTCACTGTTATATTGGAATTGTGGTACCGGAGTCTAAATGGAGGCGGTGTTACTGACTCTGACACCGACTGAAAATGAGGGATGTTTAACTGGCTCAGCTCAGGCATTGATGTAGCTTCTCAGCTGAATAGTCATAAACTAAAAATGTTGGCCATCTTCAGTTGTTTTCACACTGTTTTTTAAGATTGTTCTCGGGCCTTGTGTTTCTTCGTCTTGCCGTCTAATCTTTCATTTCATTCATGCTGGCGTTTGGAGCTTTTTGAAAGGGCAAATGAGATTGTCTTAAAAAAAAAAATCTCTTCGCTTCCAACACAACAGCCCCAATAGTAATTTTTCTTTTTTTGGAAAAGCTTAATTTTGAAGACCCAATTGCATATGCCCGTCCCATTGTTAAAACAGTCTTTGTTCATTTGGGAGCTTGCAGTCAAGCATGTGCATCCTGAAACGCGATGCCGCCAACTGTTTTGGTTTTGGTTTTGTTTTACTGGTTCGGCTGAATAGTACCGAGATGACTGTTGATTTTAATTGCACCATGGATGCGTGTCACATATATTTGCCAACACGGTGAATTGAAGAAGATATTGCCCTTTAAGCTTCTGGATGTTCCCTGCCATGTCTCTGATGATTGACCCCGATACAGGAAAGCCAGAGTGCTTAAATCAATATTGATAAATACAAACCTGTTCTCTGGATTATCTGGATGGCATTTGTAATTGGCCTATAGCACAAGGTCATTTTGGAAATACAAGCCCCTTTTACTCCCCCTGAACCTGCTTGCTGGTCATCGTGGATGTGGGATGAATTCACAAAAAGGAGAATTTGCTCATGCTTTTAACGTGACAGATTTTGTTTTTCTTTTTTAGGTGGAGGAGTGCATGTGATAATTATACAGATCAGCCATGCCATATGCTCCTTGTTTAAATACCTGGAATCATTGGAATTATGTTTGTCCACATAGGCTTCTGAAACACACTCACTCGACCTCACTGAAATAGAGAAAACGTTACCTTATTAAGAGAATAAAATCTAGAGCGAGACTAATGATCTGTTCTCATAAGCATCATTAGTGTACAATTATCCTAAGAATGCATTTATCCATTATTTCAAAAATGAGGGCAATACTTTTAATTAAGCAAAATATTCGGATCAAATATTGAGTATAATGTGTCTGAAGATGAGGCAGAAAAGAGTGCTACTAGAATAGGTGCCACAGAATGAAAGAACTGTCAAGGGTGCTCTTTGGAAAGGGCACATTCAATTAGTTAACCTTCAAAATGCACAAGTTCTGGTATGAAAAAGCTTGAAATGCCTTTATTACTGCGGCATGTCCACAGAAGAAATCTTTTAAAAATATATTCCGTCAAGATGTTTACTGGCCTTCGATAGAGGGGATGTGCAATACGTAAAACATAATAAAACTAACCTGCGGATATTCAGTGACAATCAACAGGTGTGACGCCATCAGGACTGAACAAGGGAACATTCCAAGATAGCACAATGAGCTTTGCACCAATTCTTCCCAAGATAGAAAAGTGTTTCTGATGAACTGACGCAGGACGCATTGTGATATCTTAACAGACGAGGAACGTTCCCCTTTTTCGCTCACGGAAGCTTCCGGCCTGTTGTCCTTTACTTCAGTTCTGCCCTGTTTAAAGAAGCCTCGCTCTGCTCTTCTGCGTGCGGATCCCTGCCATACAGAAAAAAAAGCTAACTTAAAAAAAAAAAAAAAAACTGACTAAATTCTCACAGACAGGGAGAATAAGTCTGCCACAACAATTTATGAATGCCTTTATCATGGTCCTGGAGACTGCACTCTGGGAGGAACCAATCAGTGGAAATGAGGCTTCTCGCTGTGTCATGCGCGACCCAATAGCGTCGCTCCTTTCTACTGCTCTACCTACTGCTGGATGCAAACTACATAGATTGCAGCCCACTGTGGCATCGCACCTCTGACACGGTTTGTTTTGAATCCATTTGTTTATTTCTTACGCTGTTTCTTAGGCAATGCAATTATGGGGCTGTCGATGAGAGAAATACGTTTCCAGCCCTGAACTGAAGGTTTCTGTTCAGTGTCCTATATTGACTGGTCCCATGTTGGGTTAAAGTCACAAGCCACACAGTGCATAACGGACAGCCTCGAGTGAAAAATTTTATGAAGGAACAGAAGGTTTAATAGTGGTAATGTAAAGGTAAACGTGGTAATGGATTGCTTGCCCAGCCCTGAGTTTCCAGTGCAGTGTTTATATTGTCACACACAACGAAAGCCATTTTATATACTTTATTTTTTATTTCGCTCGTAAAAATCCATGGTTTATCTTATTTCGATTGTTGGTCCTGTGGCACTGATAACATACAGGGCATAAACAAAACAAGCGTTTCCTGCGCTAAAATATCTCTGACTCTAAAACACCGAGGGCCTGCGATGCCTGTAAAACGAACTCCGGGTCCCATTCTTACCCCCCATAACTCCACAGTGCTGACTCCCCATTGCGCATGTAGAGCGGTTTCTTCAAATAAATAAAAACCGTTATGTTCTTCGTTTGAATTTCATGGCCGTTATTACATGGAGTCCGCCGGCTCCTTTTCTTAATTGATCTCATTCCCATGGACATCTTCATACCGTCATAGCACTCCTGTGATGGGTGTAATTGCATCTTCAGAACAACCGGATAGTGCTCTCTTGATATGATTTTAGTTCAGGGGAACTTTTCATCTGTCGGTCAGTGGTGGTGAATTCCATGTGTGTGTGCGTGCGTGTGTGCGAGCGTTCGTGCGAGCGAGTGTGTGTAAGAGATACTTTCCATTTGCCAGACGTACCTTTCATTGATTCACTTGTGTGGAAGTGGGATTTTTTCTCAACCCTTTGTCTTAGTGGATGAAATGACTGGCTTTCATTTCTGAAACATTATAATGTTTTTCTGCTGCAGTGGCTGTTACCTAATTGTAACCTAATTAGAAGTACCTGTCTGGGGGTAACCAATTGTGACATTGTGAATTTTTATTCCCTCCTTGGTTTCATTTTATGACATGAGGGCTTAGGTGAAGCACGTTTGATTGTGATTGCTGCTTTTTTCTTTTTTTTATTATAACAAATGAAGACGGATTAGCGCATGTTTAAATTTAGCTTTTCATTAACAAACCGAAATGATGCAGGAAGAAAATATCTGGATGCATAGATGGAAACTGGGTTTAATTGTAATGCTATGTCATGGTGCTGTGTCACGTAAATCAAACATACACATTTATCACTCATAACACGGATTCTTTGTCACCCTTTGCTGAAATTAGAGCAGCAAGTTTATGGAAAAATAGCACATTTTGTCAAAAGATTTGCCCTAAAAAATGTGACCACGTGTACTGTAATTTGTACTAGGTTTTGGAGGCTAACGGTTTAAAGAACACGTTGAACCAGGACACTCAGCTCTCACTGATGGGTGGTTCTCTCTCCCTCTACAGTTTATTTCCCAGCAGTTTCCAACCTGCTAAAAGTTGTCTGGTTGTCATTCAGTAGTGCAGCGATTACAGAACTGTATCATAGATTTTATTTTTCTTCAAGGACTTAACCTAGTTCCCTGGGTTGGCAACTGGGGGTCTGCGGTACCGTAGGGGGTCCACGATCGCACCCTGACCCCCACACCACCCCCCCAGGTCCACGTCCACAGTACCACTCTTACCCTCCGCACCCCCCCGGTCCACGATTGTAATCTCCCATCTCCCCGTTCCATGATTTCAGCCTTATCCCCCCCCAGGGTTTGCAATTGGAAATCTGCTTTATGTTGTTCAGTCTGGAAATGCTTGTGCATACGCAAGTAACATTTCTTGTCCAAGCTCAAGGAACCACCACATTCTTACAGGTAAAAGTAAAGGCAAAGAAAAATAAAATGGAATGAAATAATAGTCCTTGCTGGGGGCAGGGTATGTTGCCAGGGTATTTAGTTATAGCGCCTGTTCTTAGGCTGGAAGTGAGTGAAGATTAGAGTGAAGATTACAGCCATTCTCTATTGTGATATGATAGAATACAATGTGTTCTTTGAAAAGTATTATGTAAGTTTTTCATCAAAATGGCTCATTTAGTTTCCCCCCCCACACCCAAATTGCTGTCCACAAACAAGGATTCCGGAGGTAAAATTGACTTTTGAACCAAACGCTGAAGTACTCGCGCGTCCTTAATCACAGATTGTACAGCCAGCAAACCAACAAACATCTCATTCCGTGCCGTCGCGTGGATTACAGTAATTAAACGCTGATTGAGAGGTAAAATGACATGGCACTGAGGTTAATGATTATTTGATTGAATATGTGTTTTGCAGCTATTTCCCCATGTCCCATGCACAAATTGAGCAGGCAATATATAGATGAATTCTATCCAACCACAAAAATGAGTTAATATAAAAATTAATATAAAAAATATACAATATAAAGCCCCTGAGTCATGGCTGATCAGTTCTCTCAGACAGTTGAAATAAGGAGAAATAGAAGGAGAAAAAAAACTGAAGCTGCAAAACAAAAATTAGTATAGTAATAATAAGTATAATAATCCAGATAAAAGTACTTGAAGTTAGTTTTAAAAAATAGAATATATTCAAATAAAGCTTCAAACTTGGTGGTTTTAAAGTAATTGAATGTCAGTCCCTTATGGACGGGAGGTCCACATTGGTGTTGCCCAGGAATGAAAGGCTCTAAAGTGTTTCGGTGAGAGTGTGGGTGGGCTGTTGTAATCTGCCAGTTTTATCTGAAAGCCCTTGAACTTGGGAAATCAAAAACTTTTCATAAAACGGCGTGTGCCGGGAAGAGTGCTTCGTTGAAGAGCCAACAAAGGGCTGCGCCTTCTGATTGACCGTCCAATCACAAGTCGAGTGTCTTAACCGCAAAGGGAACTCTACTCGGCTGCTTCCGCTACAGTATCAGCGAATCGATTTAACAATTAATCGTTCCGTTCCGCCCCAGTAGCGCCGAATGCATCGGAAAAAAAGGAGGCTCTCGCTCGGAGACGGCAATGACGGCAGAGCCTTTCGGTTTGATACAGAGGCGGGAGATAAACGCCGCCTTCGGAATGTAAAGTATAAGAGCTCAAACACCAACAGTGTGTCACACCACAGAACCCCCGTCCCCCCCGTCTGCTTTTTTTACCTGTGAAATGAAGCCTGCAGCTATCGGTCCCCCGGCAGTAAGCCGGTTTCTGACGGGCCGCATTGGAAATGGGGCCCGCAGCAGGGGGGGGGCGGGGGGAGGCGGGGTACGGGGAGCACGGCGGGGGGCAGACGAGTTTTTGTGCTCCCTCGCTCATTTCCATTGTTCTGGTTCATTATTTGCGTCGCTAAAAAAAAAAAAAAAAAAAAAAAGCCTGGGTAAAGCTGCCTTCTCGCTATCGCCGAGGAAACCGAACGCCGCGATTTCCCGCCGAGATTAACTGGCGTACGTGACGACGGCAACGTGGAAGGGGGGTGTTGGGGGGGGGGGGGCGCAGCATAATGGGGAGCGATCGGCGGAGCAGTGAGGTTCAACGATCACGCTCATTCACTCTTTTTCTGTCATTTGTGTTTGTGACTCTGAACATGGGTGCTTTTGCCAAGAAAAAGGCAGTATGACAAATCCCGACATCCCAAAACTAGTGAGTCCTTCTGCTTGGGAGAGCCTACCTCCCCAGGAACAGCTGTTCCCTCCCTTCCCCAGGGTGTCCACTGAAGTGTGTCTGTCAACCAATTGACTCACGCACTGACTGTGCCTGCACACCCACACTCTAGGCGCAATGATGTGCTAATATAGTACAAGAACGGATTCGGCTCTTCTGCCCATTTCTGGTGCATGGGATCAAGACCCCCTGTGCCTCTCCCCTAGCAATTGCTATGAGACAAAGTGTACAGTGGGAGCAATAGCAGTTGTGGTGCCAGGTAGGGACATGGGACGCTGCCCTCTAGTGGACAGCATCGGCCCTACACGCTGGCAGGGTGGCAGCTCATTCTAATTAGCTCAGCTTCTACCCATTGGCTAATCATTGGGCCTTATAAACAGGCCTTGCTATAAGGCCTGAGGAGTGGTTTTCTTGTGGAACTGCTGGGAGTTGGGGCTTGGGTTTTGTTTTTTTGTTTTTTTGGATTTTGCTTGTGGGCTTTTCTGACTTTGGTAAATGGACTGCAAAGCGCTTTACAATTGATGCCTCTCATTCACCCATTCACACACACAATCACACACCAATGGTGAAAGGCTGCCATGCAAGGGCGGGGGCTCGAACCTGCAACCCACTGACTCCAGACAACCGCTCTTACCTCCTGAGCTATGTCGCCCCTGTCGACTTTGTTTCTTTGTTTGGACCGCGGCATTATAAATACTGTTGAGAAGCCTGGAAAGAAAATGATACTTTATTAGTATAGATGCATAAATCACTGGAGGCATTAATGTTTATGAATCATCGTATGAAAATACCAAAATTGGCCAAACTGTCAGCTGTGAGATTACTTATTGAACTTACTGAACAGGGAACATAACTGCTGCCACAGGGTTTTGAGCTATAGTGTTGAATACTCAGCCCATTTAAACTGCTGTTCACAGTTTCCATCAAATCATTCACATTGTCTTTATGACTTTGGACTGACACACAGATATGATCACTGGATGAAACTGAAAGTGCCATTGATGAACTTGGACTTGGAATGCACGTGGTCATGACTATCCAAAAAAACCTTAAAATTAAACGAAGTTACGACCACTAAATGGCCAATAGATGCTCATTTTTTATAATAGCTTGAATAAGCAGGGTCTGATATAGAACAGTGAAAGATTTCAGTGCCTTGATACCAAATTCTCAGGCTGCTTATTTGCAAACAGGATGATATAACTGAATATCCTTCCAGCTTGTGTAGGTATTCTAAATAATTCAGACAAAATGTCAAATTTCAAGGCAGCAGTGGTGCATTCAACTCAGAAATCAATAATAAAACATAACATCTGTGTCCAGCTTGTACTGAAATTTGCTAAAAAAAAATATGAAATGTAACAAATAAGCAACACTCCATAGTGCAGTAATGGCATTGGCTACTGCCTTTTGATTCTCCAGGTTATCCAGAGAGTCTGATGATCAGGCAGTTGAAACAGTGGGCAGATTATGCCTTTTAAAATGTGAATTGTGGTACGATGTCTGTTGCGGTGCTCTGTCCTTTCCGCCTGACCTGTTTAAGGGGGAAGTCATCTGCACCTCAAACACTGCTCTCGCTGCCTAATTTAGCAATAACGTTTGTTAGTTACACTACGCTGCCGAGTTTGAGTACCTTGGGAATGAGGCCACTGCTTTTTTTATGTTTAAAAAGCCGGGAATGCTGGCTGGATGGCTTATTCTGGCAAGGCGATTTTTCAAATCCGTCCATGGGCCCCACGGTCCGGTACTGCGTCCAGCCTGTGGTGTGCCAGTGATGACTGGGGTCCACAGCCCTTCAGAGTAATGCTCAGTTGGCTCTATTGCTGTGGGATAAGCACTGGCAGCTGACGTCAAGTGCTTCTGAGGAGAAGCTTGTCTTCTGTTCTCCCCTGAGTCAATAATGGCAGTTGCAATAAGCAGTGCGATATAACGTTATTATATAAGAATAAGAATGATTGGGAATTCCGATTGGGGGAGTATATAAGGAGAGAAGGCATTAGAAACAGTAATACTTTATACTTTCATTTTATTAATCCAGTAGTGAATCCACCTATTTTGTGTTCACCACACGTGGTTGTTCATCACAAGTTGGGCTTAAACCCAGTTGCACATTTGGCACTATATCGATAATAATTTTTAAAAAACCTCTGTCTTTGTTAAAATAGTTTTGAAAAGAAAATTGTAAATTACTGACTGTTACTGCAGCTCTTTTAGAGATGCTATCCTTGGACAGTATTTCAAAATGATTTTTTGTTGAATACCAAGGACACAGTCCTGCTACGTTTGCAGAACTCCAAAACATTTATTATTAAATCAAAAGGACCACTGAATGAGATGACTTATTATCAGGGGTATATTGCGCTACTCTAAGGCAGTGCTGGGCCTTTCCCCAATAATTTATCAAGGTCTTGGAAATATACCTTGATAGTTGATTAGATGTCAGGGGCAGATTCTTTTTTCCCCCCCAAAATGTTGACCTTAAACTGCGATGACTGACTATTGGAGAATATTGAAGAAAATACTGCAATTTTTTTTTTTTTTTTTTTTTGATGCTTAGAAATGGAGGTCTGGGCCGTTAGACGCGGCTGCACTAGGCGCGATCACAAATGAAAAATACAGGGGGACGGTGCGAATTCGCTGCGGAGAGGGCGTCCAACCCCGTGCTGAGAAATGAAAGATGAAAGTCTACTTTCCTCTCCCGTCATCTCTCTCTCTGCGTAAAACTCCTAATGACAGACCGTCAGCAGGGTGCTGGGACCAGACGGAAAAATCTACAGATAAACGAGGGCCCTGGAAATGCTGGGCCCTCGGTTTCAGACTTCATCACTGTCTTTCTCACGTGTGTTGGACGTCTGCGTTTTAATCGTTTGCGTAATAAGTACGGGATCTTTGCGTAATTGCAAAATTGGAGCAAATATGCAGGAATTATTTCAGGGCTAGTTTCCATAGAAATGGCAGATTTTACAGAAGCAGACATGGAAAAGGTCTGATTTTCATGGTCTAAATGCAGGTGCAGACGTAGCAAATGACCCAAATAAATAGCGCAGCTTCTTCTCAAATTTGTGGCCACACCGTCAGAGCTGTGACGCCATCAGGCTTGCCACACCTTCAGCCAAAACATGTCTCTCTGCCCACTTACCTCTGGTGACATATACTTTCCTAAGTCATTCCACTTCAGATTTCTGTAATCATTCCACCGTTCCAGCAGAGATTTTAAGTGCGGTGATCAGTCGCCAATGTCATTAACGGAATGCAGGGGTTTGGGGCGTGGAATGAATTTACAGCCACCCACAAGCCTGTCTCTTCACCGTAAATACAGATATATTTACATGAAACGCTATACTGCATAAACCGATTACCTTTCATCATCCTCCCTCTCCTGAGAGACAAAGATATGGACGGTTACCCTGATAACTACAGCCGTACCGCTTTATGGGAAAGGCACACACCATTTATCATTTAATGGAAATGGCGGAGAGGTGAATGCAATCAGGTCACAATTAGGGTGATAAATCTCTCTCCAAGCTCGCCGGAACAAAAAAAAAAACAAAAAATAAAAAAAACTTTTAACAGGGAGCACACTCGAAGTTGCACGGACACTTGAGTATTTCCCAGTTCGGGATGGCTGTTGCTAGGCCGCCATGTTGCTACAGCATCTCCCCCCTCAGTTGAGGAGAGAGCGAATGAGCTGAAACGCACTCCGCGACACTTGCGCGGTCAGCTGCACGCTTCTCCCCGGGCGGTGCCCCCGTCCCTGGGCAGCTCCCCGGGCGATGCCCCCGTCCCTGGGCAGCTCCTCGGGCGATGCCCCCGTCCCTGGGCAGCTCTGTGGGTGATGACCCACTCACTGCCTTGCTGGGCTGCTTGCCGCGGGCAGCGCTGGTATGGTCGGGACACGCAGTAGTTTCCAGACCGTTGGCTATATCGCTGCACGGAGGTCTAGCGTCGCTAATATTCTCGACAGCATCCAGCAACTGACAGCCCCCTGAACCCACATGTTAATTGTGCCAAGCACATAGCACAGTGTGGCGGGAACTAAGAAGATAATTGTGAAGGGAAACTGTAACAAAGGCGATTGACTGCCCAATAAGGAGGCACGGTGTGATTCTCTCCATACGAGCTAAAACTGATTATAATGACTGGCGTGTGTGTACCAAAGGTTCGTCGTTTATTTTTCATATTGTATTTGCCACTTCTGACCTGACCACAACATGTAGTCAGTACGCACCATAGCTTTCAATTACTTCACAGTTTCCAAGGTCACCGTCCTCCTGACTACTGCCTGGGGGGGGGGTCAGTCTTGAATCACCGATGCCTTTGATCTGGTCGGGGAGACGGATGGTAATTAAAAACTAAACACTCCGGCAAAGTAATGTGAATGGGGGAAACAGAAATATCAGTCAAATGGTAAATAATCTCATTTCAAAACACATGGGATTTAAAAAATAAATAATATGGGCTTAAGTCACTTTTCATTCTAGTTTCATGACATCAGAAGAGATCTCTTGCACCTACGCGGTTGGTTTTTGCAAAGGTGGAGACATTTTGACTGAATTATTAATGGAATAATGATATACAGTATATATGCGGTGCCATGAAAAAGTATTTGACCCCTTCCTGATTTCCTCTGTTATTACATGTCCATATTTGTCACACTGAAGGAAAACCGAGTAAACCCAAAATTGATTTTTAAAAAGAATTATTGTTTCATTTAATTAATGAAAAAATTATTAAGCACCCATATCTCGCATGTGGAAAAAGTAACTGCTGCCTTAGTTATTCAATCATTGTTAACTAGATTCAGCTGACTGAACACAGACCTTGTGGGATCATGTTCTATGTACAGATGAGTCAGACACCATCAGGTCTGGCATAAAGAAAATGCATCATTTCATAGTAAGAACAACATACCAACAGTCAAACATAGTGATGGTGTGGGCATGTTTTGCTGCCTTGGGACCTGGATGACTTGCCATTATTGAAAAAACCATGAATTCTGGTCAGTAGCAGAAAATTCTTAAGGAGAAATTACAGCACTGTACTGTATATATAAATATATAATCCAAACTCCAATTGAATGTACATTATAAATGAATTTTTTGTATCTAGATAATAAATTCTGCTCAATTTATGGTGAATAATGCCTCCCCGAAGTGGAATGGTCTGTTTTAATGAACCGGATTTGACTGTGTGCCGTAGCTGACAACTAGCCGGTCATTTGCCGTACAGTGATTAAGAGTGGAAGAGAAAAGTAAGTGGAGCACCAATAAACAGCGATATCATGAAAAATGGCGGGAAGGGAACAGTACTTTTTTTTTCAGAAGTTAATTAACGGGAGGGCAGTGTGCCTTATATGCCACAAATCAACCGCGGGTCATAAAAGAGCACAATGCTAGGGGGAATTATGAAACCCACACGCGAAGCCGCTTTCTGGATGTGCTTCGGTGAGTCGCAGAGAGACGGAAACAAGGAAGCAACAACAAAGCTAGCTACCTGCCCAACGAGGGACTCGTGGAAATTTTTAGTGTTCTGGAGAACGTCGCATGGGACTGCTGAGGCAGCGGCAGACATTGCTGAAAGTGGAAAAATCTTTATTCATCGGTGAGATTGTAAGACACACTCACATTCGCTGCCCTTATGGACAGAAATACGTCTGAGAGTGCTCTTACATGGCGGATTCACAACTTCTTGGCTGATAATCTTTCAGTGCTTGGTAAGGCTCAGTTTTTTCACCCCTACTCACTTCCATTAGAGGAAAACAACAGCGATTCGTGATTCTGCACCACTAATAATCTGTGTCAGTTATGATTTTTTTTTTTTACGCTTGGCCTCCTTTTTTTCTCCACAGTTTTTGGAATGGCCAGTCGGTACATGCTGCTACAACCTGCTTCATCAACATCAATAGAGGAGTGTGCAGACATGCTGTATGCTGATCTATCACTTGTCCTAAGGGATTCACAGACGTACGTGAAGCCCTTATGATGGTGGTGGATCAGCCCGAGCTACCTGGGGAAGAAAACGGCAGCCACCGTAACAGAGCACCTGCAATTGTTGGTTGCTGAAATGGTTGCTTGTTATACCCGCTAGCCAAAACCTTCTGAAAAAGTGTTGGGGAAAGTTCTAAAACTATAATTTAATCCATAGGGGTGAACTGTGAAGATTTCTTCGCAAATAAGGGAGGGGGACATTGAGCTCTTAGATTGAAAAATAACTCCTATGAGGATGTTACAGTACCATCCTTGTCAGTCAAACCAAGCTGAAACTTCAAGAAACTGCAAGTTGTCCACGTACTTTTGGAAGGCACTGGAGTTGACCCTTCTTCAGCCTCATCTGACAAGGCAAAGTAGTTGTATAACAATTATGATGATAAAAAAAGTATATTTTCGCAGGATGTTGAGGTGTGCTTTGAAGATTTCCACAGTGCAGGCAGAGCCTCGATTAGCACGGTGATTCATGGTTTTGGTCGAAATGGTTCTCGAAAAAATGTCAAATTTAGCTGATAGACCAACGGTGTCTTATTCTAAATGCATGGCCAAAAATGACACTGCTGCCTGCTGAACCTTTGAAACAAAATAGAATTAACTGTTTCACTCACATTTCACGACTTAGCAGCAATCACATTGATTGACAATGTTGTTGGGTGTTGAAGACAATTCTTTCACATTTTTTGGATTTGTTGAAAACTTTCTAATTCTCACATGCACCTCATTTTGTTGGCTTTTGTATCTATTTTTGAGAGGTTTTAAGAGTGTAAACTAGGGCATGTTCTGTAGCTTCATTGGCTTTAATATGGGTCATTTTAAGACCGGTAAGATTCCAGTAGGCCATATTTATCATATACAGAAAGTACCTTTCTTTGTAGCTGTGTTGCAGACTTATTATTTCTTGTGATTTTGTTTACCTGAAAATTGGGACCAAGGGATATTAGGTGTGCTATGCAAGAGAATATACAGATTTCGAATTTAATATGCTGAAAAGAGAAGGACATTTTTTATACTTTTATACCACAAATAAATCTGTGGATAGGATATTTCCAAGTTCAGAACAAAAATATTCATATTTAGAAATTATGCTTTAATGTTACTGTTCAGTCTCTGATATTTATTGTTCAATCAATCAACATTGCATTACAATCACTTAGCAGGGGCTCTTATCCAGAGTGACATACAGTAGTGGAGAACATCAGTGTTACTCTCAGGAATACAAAAATGCGGTATCACCAAGAAGGCACAAAGGCCTATTTATAATCAGTATGTCTAACGTTATATGTCAAACCCAACAAATAAAAATGTGTATTATGACTAAAGAAAGTACCCCTGGTACAAAGGCAAATGTGGCATAGAAAGTGCTGAGCCTTTAAACAGCATTACTGGCTACATCCTGGGTATTTCTGCATGCCATATGCTTGCATTCAGCTTCCACTGCTTTTGCAAGATTTAACTCCCAGCATGAGTGCGTTTTGCAGCCAGGATTCTGGAAAGAAGGTGATCAATTTACTTGAGCAAAATTGCATTTTGCTGTAAATATTTGTTGGCAAATCATCAAAATGAAATTAATGCAATTTTTTCCGAGCTCGATGTTGTGAGCGTAATCGTGATTATTTCTTTCAATGTATTGAAAGGTTGCCTATTTACTGGGACTTTATGAACTTAAAATGTATTTATTATAGTTTACTGTTTAAATCTATTGAAGTGTATGGTGTCAGCTTATGTACTGAAACATACATTGCAATGCTGCATAATAATATACCTCTGCACCAAGAAATTGTACTGTCTGTGACTATCTTTGCAGTGCTGAGATTCTACATTAGTACTCTAAGCTCAAAACTTTGGACCTGCTTGCTTTGGAGTATTCAGGATTTGCCTTTAGACTTATATGTGGAGAAATATCAATTTCCATTATGAAAGGGGGGGCGGCAGTACCTTAATAAGCATGTAAAGGCCATGAATTTCACTGGAGAACTGGAGTGCTCCTGTGTGCTTTTAACAGAGCAGATCTGCTTTGAACCTCCCCAAAAAATTATACCTTTTTGTGTGCCTATCATGCATTTTGGAGAAGAGTGAATGGAGGACATTTGAACTCACTTATCTGTAGCAATGGTGGGTTTAACAAGCATTCAGGCTATTTCTGTGTTGCAACAATCCGTCTATGCTTGATTGTACGGTTTCATTCTTTTGAAATGTATCTCACTCATATTACTTGAGGTGGGTTAATGGAGTTGGATGATACTAAGGTAAAATAAATCTCCCAATGCAACATAATCTCAAATAGAGGTCAGTATAGAGCAGTACTTCTCTGTAATGTGTATAAAGTAACATATAACACTTGTTTTATGGCTAATTTATAGACTTTTTGTAAATATATCTTGTTGAAATTCTGTTGCAATCAGTACTGACGCAATCAGTACTGAAATTCTGTTGCAATCAGTTTGGCACCGTGTTAACTACACCACAGCTAAAACCTCACCTCTCATCCAAATGTGGAAGCAACATTGACAACGTGTTGAAAAGAAGTGTCTGGCACCATCCGTGCTAGCATTAGCTTTTTTTTCTGCTGTTGTCGTACGACGGCATCTGTAGCAATTCCTCGTCCAAAACCAGTCCTCTAAAATCTGCAAAGACTTCCTTATAATTATCTGGCACGTTAATTATTATTTTTTTTTTGCAGCTCTTACCCTGACTTTCTAAAAACTAGGAGATAAAGGGCCTCATTAACCTCTCTTCCCTGGTGGTGAACCACGTTTTACATTTCTGGCATTTAGCAGATGCTCTTTGGTATTTCACTGAAGCAATTCCGATTTAGTGCCTAGCTCAAGGGTACAATGCCAGCGCCACACCTGATAATCGAACCTACAGCCTTTGAGTTTCAGGCCCATTTTGCTAAACATTATGCTACACTGCCGCCCCACATCAAGAAGAGGCCATCATGAAGAGTTTCACTGTGAGTGGGCTCAATGCCAAAAAAAAAAAACTGCATTTTTTATGTATGAGAGTGAGCATGTGGTTGTATTTAAGAAATAATATTTCAACATTTATACTGAATACGTTGAAAGGCCTTTAATTCCACCAGTTTCACGCTCAATGCGATGCTCATATTTACCCCTGTATGGTGTGGACAATGAGTTTTTAGAGCCGCTCCTCTTACTCAGCCTTGTTGCAGGCCTTGAACTACATAATCTACATTCCTAACATGCTTCTGTCAAAATGAAAATCTGACACATTTACTTACCATTCAGGAGACGGTCTTATCCGAAGTGCAAAGATCAGGAATCAAAGTGCAGTGTAGTTAAGGTATACAAACATAAAGTTAAGATATAAAAAACAAGAATAAAACTAGCCTAGTGAGTATTAAACCTTACTCTAATGAGTATTTTGAACATTTATAAATTTGTAACATCACAGTATTCACATTTACCTGCCACGCTGAAAATGGCACACCATTTACATTTTTAGAAATCCTGCTTTTAGTGGTAACTTTATTCTGAAGTGATCAGGCTGCTCGTTTTTGTTCTGACATAATAGGAATTCATAAAGCAAAAATTAAACAATGATTATAACAGCACATGGTCGCCACAGAAACAATTTTATATTAAATTAACTTTTATAATTTGCCTCTCATTGTAAGTCAACTAGCGTTTTACAGGTGTGTAAAAAGACTACAGTGGTGGCAAAACTACAGTGATGGCATACGGCAAACTTCCATCGGAGTTTTAGGATTTTTAAGGGATCATCTTCTTCAAACAAAGTCCTTCGAGGTTGCATGTTTATGACGTCATTATTTGTACCGAGAAGCGCAAAAAGACGTTTCCTCTGCCGGCATGTGCCAGGAAAGAAAGCTAGGCCCCCTGGGAAGGGCCACGGTGTTGGCTGGGTTTTTTTTTGTGGTGTCCTTTAAATCAGCGGCTAATTAACACCTCAAGAATGAGCTGTGTGGACTCAGGAGTCAATCAAAGACATAAATGATTCACTGGTGCTGAGACGTACCAAAAACCAGCTCTCACTGCAGCACTCTTAGCACTGGATTTTGACACCTGTGCCCTAGAGGGTATTCTATTTGGTGCACATACATGAGTCAGACGTCAAACAACAAGCATATAGAGCAACAAAGCATGAGAGAGACTGTATACTGTGAAAATAAGAAAACAGGGGCCTCTATCCTGAATAATACCACAATATGAATAATTCATTGAGCTTCCAGAGAGTGGATAATTATTGGCAGAACCAGGGATCAAAAGACTGAAACCCAGCCAATGCCATCTGCAGGTGATTAAGACACGCCTCCAATCTCTGACATTTCCTTTCGTAATTCGGAACCTGTATTTTTGTGACTTTCCGTGTTATGCTCGAGGTTAATTTTTTTTTTTTTTGCGCGTGTGTTATTTCATCATTTCAGATCTATTATCTGAATGTGGCTTCATCTGTCAGCGTCGGAGTACCCACTTTGGCAGCGGTACGGCTTTAATTAACTCGGTTCTAATTGCAATAATTATCATTTTTCTCCAGAGTCGTTGGAAGTGGAAGGGAAAAGGGGGTGGGGGTGTAAAGAAATCAATAACATTGTCTAAGGATGGCAAACATGGGACAAATCCTTCTAACCTCTGACATTTGGACCGTGCCATTGCCAGAAGTCATCCTTTTATTGAAAGCATGGCTGTCATAATAGTCGGTCAAGGAATGATATTATGACAAAGATCTTAGTGAATAACGAGTCTGCTTTATTTACTATAACAAGACTCAGAATCTCCATAATATACTGCATATTTATGATGTTGGCACAGCTTATTCATATTTTTCCAAATCTCTTTGAAATCAAGCATATCAGATTAATAATGTGTTGTAGCGCCTTTCACATGGCACAATTTATGTTTATTACACAGTTTTGTTGAATGCTCGATTCTGATTGGTCACTTCAGCCATTGACCACTTCAGGGACCCAGAGCCATCACTCTGCAAAAGAAGTGCGGCAGCTGTCTATTTGACCGTTGTGACTTTAACTCAAGAAAACCAGTAAATCCTAGTACATCTAATCGGGATTAGTTATTACTGTATGACTTATGCCAGCTAGCTATATAGTAATATTCAGTCATATTTACAATGGCGAAGCTAAAACTGACTTCAGTTTTAGCCTTGTCATAAGAGGTGTGAGTCTGAATTGAATTCCGGATAGGAAATGAATGTCGATGACACTGACAGTGTCGGGAGAGTGACAGTGAGCCAGAAATACAGAGGCAGGGCACAAACAAAAAAGTCGTCTTTCGGCTCCCGATACAGTGGTTCTGTGTAAAGCTGTTCCAGTCAGCGTTATACCATTGATGTAGAGAGTTTGATATTGAATTTTATACACATATGTAGCTATTTCAGGTAGTCCATTTACTTGATAATGTTAACTTGTCTCATATCAATACCATGCTAGCCAATTTCTCCTGTTCTCACGCAAGCATGCCATTTTGACCTAAACCCCAAATGAATTTTAATTTTAACTAGGTAAAGTAACGGCGAACCTAGCATAAAGCGGACATTAGTTTGCATTGTAATCTGGGAAGGACAAGAAAGACGCTACACTGCACGACTAAACCATTTTAAAAAGCAAACTTGAGTTATAGCAATTTTCTTAAATAATGTACAGTAATGACAAAATAACCTAATTTTGCACAAGGAGAAGGTATCATTGCTTTCATGGAATCATAGAATTAACAAGCAGAGGTTTTTGCTTGACAACACTCTAACAATTTGGTCAAAGGCCCACAAAAGATTATTTCAATTTCAGCTGATTGAGTTTGTAAAAATCAATAACAGAAAAAGTAACTAATATATATATAATCATTGTCGTTAACTTCTGTATAAGGTAATTAGCCGTGTAATAAGCAGGATAATCATCTCCGAGGCGATCAGCTATCGGTGAGTAATGATGGCCTTCGGGACAATCAGTATTCCCCGATAGCTGACCACCTCACCAGGGATTATCCCTTCCTTAATTCTGTCTACGATATCTTCAACTGATCGTGTTTAAATTCTGACACTGGGACTAAATTGGAGCTTGATAACCCCATATTCTAGAAATAGCTGTACAAAATAAGTATTGTATCTTACTGAACCTGTGTTTAGTAGTTGTCTATGACCATGAAATGCACTTTTTGTACGTCGCTTTGGACAAAAGCGTCTGCCAAATAAATGTAATGTAATGTAATGTAATATTCACTGTTAGAACAGTTAGAGTTTGGCTGAAATTGGGCTAACGGCCAGCGGCTCGCCTACGTTTCTTGTGGTCTTGCTCGGGATGCGCTACGGTCACGAGTGAAGTTAAACCAGGGTGTTACAGTAAGCCACGCTCGCAGCTAAGAAGGGGACGGTGGAGTTAAGGATGGAATTAATGGAGGAGTTATCTAAGGACCCCAAGGGTATATTCTTGATGGCTGCTTCAGCCGTGATTAGGCTTTTGTGTCCTCCCGTTGCGACTGCATCATCCGATGCATGCCTTCCGGCGGGAGATTACCTTTGACTTTGTTATCGTCCGCTTCATTCACCGGCTTGCTATGCGCCACTCTAGCTAAAGTCTACCAAGGTGAAGTCTACCCGAATGCTGTGCTTGCGAAGACGTTCGAAACAGATCTATAAAAAAAGGAGTTCTCTTCTCTGAACAGTTAAGACCACGGACCATTAAGTAGTGTAAGGGCCTAGTTTAAAACTGCTCATGCCGCGGTAAAAATAAACTAGATATGCACACAACACTAGAAGAAATAGTATTGGACTATTGCTTCCAACCGAACAAGAGAGATAGCTGTGAAGTGCTGATGTATTACAATTAAATTCGTACAGTCAGTGCTACATTTCTTGTGACACAACACAATGTACTATATAATATGTCCGAAACAAATTGAAAATTAGCCTGTGAAATATTTTAGCATATGTATTACAGTACATACAATAGGCACTTTCAGAATGTAATAAACATTGTTGGTGCACTTTGACCCGGCAATCTTGAGAGAGGGTAATAGAAGAGAGATTTGCAGAATCTGTCCCAGGCGTTCAGTGAATCACCTTGAAATAATTTTATTTGTAAGAATTAGCACTTAGAGATATACAAATGTGCTGCATTTGCTGTTTTGTCAGGGGAGTAATTACACCGACAAGCTCTGCTCACCTCCAATATGCACTTATCTCAGATGTTATGCAAATAAGGCATGTCAAACACATTTTCCAATTAAGGCTGAGGACAAAAATGCTGTTTTTTTGTTATTCAAATGAAAATATTTTGGGAAAATTAGAAATTAAAATTTGATTCTAAAATGGGCCAAGTGTCTGCACTGATTAAATTTATGGTTGAACAAATATGAAGTAAATATGATACCCTTGATTGCCTGAGAGAACAAAAGGGTTTGAGAAGACCCAGACTGCACATGATGTGTATTGGTATGGGGCTGGAGCACCATGGACTGCATTTATATAGCGCTTTTATCCAAAGCGCTTTTAACCACAGAGCACCACTGTTTCCTCCTTCATAATCAGCACCTCCTAGAAATTGTGAAATCCAACAAGACATAGGCTGCCATTTTGGCTCTAGATGGGTAGGTGAAACCTAGCTACCAAAGTAACAGAGCCCGGGATTTCACAGAAAGAAAAGAAGAAAGAAAAAAAACTTCTGTCAATGAACATAAATATTGACTTGTTTCAGCTTTTGGAGAGATGGGTGGTTTCTGACAAAATATTGACTTGTTTCAGCTTTTTTCCCCCATTTAATGTCTCACTAATCTCATAGGTCAAATGCTCGGAAACAAAAAAAAAATCGCTTGGGATTTTTCTCACTGCCAAAGTTCTTGCTCTTTTATCTACAGTGGAATATAGGCTGAGCATTGAGTGACAGGACCAGAATTACATTTCCGTGAGGGTACAAAGTCACGTGGCGTGTGTCACGTTGTGCTCTTGCAGAAAAGCGAGGACGCCCTCCTGTTGTGTCGCCACCCTTCAGGCACCGCAAGGTCAGCCCCAGACAATTCATTCAAGTCTCGTTTCCCGCGTTACGTTCCACAGAAGGGTTTTAAACGAAAAAACACGCTGCCGGGCTCGACGCGATGTTTGATGATTTTCGGATTGCATCGCCGCGTAGAGTTTGCCTGTCCGCTCTGCCGGAGATTTCAATGCCCAGTTTGTTGACGTTCTGATGGCGGATGTTTCCCAGTGCAAACCTGCCAGGGAAATGTTGCATTTGTCTTGGCCAGGTTCCCCCCCAAACCCCCCCTCCCCCCCCCATTCATTACCTACTGTGACAGCGAGTTGTGTGTTTGCGGAAGGAAGATAAACCCGGCTCTATAGGTCAATCACACCCAATTAGATTTCTTGATGAGCTGCCTAAAGGTAGTACGTGCCTCTGGTGCAAACACAGGTCACATCCCGGGAACGAATTCACTTTGCGACCTGTGGGGTGAAATGATTAAAAGAAGATTAATAGTATCTTTCGGCTTAACATCCAAATGCAATCCCGTGTCATGCCTGGAATTTCCGATTGTACGGCGTGCCTTCAAAAACAACGAGGAAGGGTCTTGTTTTAGTGATAAATATTGAACAGTTCAAAACATTGTTATTCAGATAACTGCTGTGGTATTCAATTCCAGATACTCCACCGGAATGGTGGCTCCAGTTATACAACTATTTATCCAGCTTTACCACGCCGCTATCATCAAGAAGATTTAGAAAAATCAATAACTTCATTAAGAGCTCAGACAAAAACAACACGGGAAATAAATAAAGAAAACCCATCAGAGCTGAAAATATGTAGTCTTAACACTAAAAATTTTAATTTGAGAGATGGTGACATGAACTCGAAGGAATGTGTGTGTGTGTGTGTGTGTGTGTGTGTGTGCGTGCGTACACGTCTGTGTGTCTGTCTGTCTGTCTGTGTGCATGTGTGTGTGCCTGTGCGTGTGTGTCGGTTTTTGTGTTTCTGTGCATCTTTGTTGATGGAACTCTCTGAAAGACCTTCGGTGAATGAGATTAGTTAATACCAGTGCAGATTAGTACCTATCACGGCTCAAATGATGTGGCCCACACGCAGAAGGTGATCATTTGCTTTTATAAATGTGCATGCTTGCTGTCTAATTAGTTTTATCTATAATAATTAGAAAATGAATGCACACTCAAAGTGGCAGTGAAAGATTATCTAAGGAGGAAATGGTGATAAAGATACAGGGAGCGATGCTTGCTATAAAATTTTCCAGATTGTACAGCCCTACAGAACTACTCATGGTTTTGATTCATTTAGGAAACAAGGCCTCACAGCAGTCTCCTGACAGGATCTTTAAAATCAAATGAGTTAATGTGCAGATTTAATGACTGCTTATATAGCATATGCCCTGGGGTGAGGGTTCAGAGGCAATACCATGGAAAAAGAGGCTAGATGTGCTATTGGTATAGATGTAGAAATAATTCTCCATTTTGGTTACATTTATGCTTTTAAGTAGTAGTTATCCTCATGATAATAGGACAGTTGCTGGTGTTTATTGCAGGTCTGTTCAGACAGATATGTTAACACTGACTATGTTTTGCAAATTGTTTTTAGCTAGTTTCTATTGAATAAGTTGTGCATTACTGTACATAAATGAATAACGTATAAAAAGTGTATTCAATTTAAAAAATGAGCGACCTCAGGGAAAGTGAATCTGAACACGTATACATTCAGTTACAATCAAATCTATGCTTGCCATACTATTATGAGTAGATTTGATGACCAAAATGTTGTGCAAGAATATAATTTTGGACCCCAGAGTATGAGAATTGTAGTTTTCTTTTTATGACTTGCAACCCGCAATTAAATTATGAAATGGGAATTTCTCAAAACACATTTAAAGAACCATTAGTATACAGATAATGAAACATTAACTCTGACTGTGGTGCCATCATCAGAAGCCTGGTTTATTTTAATTGCAGGTGTGGTGTGTGAGGGGGCAATACCTGAAGAAATGGTGTGGAAACATTGCTATCCTCTCTACTCTACTGAAGCAGGTTCCATGTCAATGGACTGAAGCACACTGCATAAACAATAGCAAACTGCAGCTTTATTGGTGCGCATGCACACGCATGCACTAGCGTTGCACGGTATACCGGTATGAAAGAAGTACAGCGGTACCAACATTTTCGGTACTTTATCAGCATTTTCAAAATTCGACACTTTATGAAAAATTTGATGTCTATTGCTGCAAAATGATCCATCCATTATAGAATAAATACTGTGCTTTTAAGAGTTGAAGGGAACGTTGACATAGTGTGCGTGTGCGTCCAGAACATAGAGCTTACCATAGGGTTCAGTGGTGTGGAATTGTGTGTACAAGAAAGCTGGCCACATAGCTGTGTTCTTACAGGGGCAAAGAAGTTAGGCAGATATAATGGCAACAGAAGATCACTCTAACCATCCCAAACTTGTTGATAAGCAGGGATCTCAATGTGAAATATGCCAGTAATTTGCCTACAAAGTCAGTGATAAAGGCAAATCTGAAAGCTTTGGATCAACAGCGAGGCATAAACAATATTACTGACAATATTACAGCGCTCGTTTTCAAAAAAAAAAAAAAAAAAAAAATGCTTCAAAGTTTACCTCACCAACGGAGTCAAAACGTCCAACTTCGCAAAGCATCTGTCCGACAAACACCCAAATCTCTTCAGAGCAGTGGTTCCAAACCCTATTCCAAGAGACCTACAATCCTGTTCGTTTTGTCTCCGACCCTAAGAAAGCACAACTCATTCAACAGCTAGAGATCTCATTGAGCTATTGATTAGTACAACCAGGTGTGCCAAATTAGGGTTGAAATGAAAACCCTTCAGGATGGTTGAGCTCCACAAACAGGGTTGGGAAACACTGCTTCCCGAGACTTCAAATTCTGACAGGCCTCATATGTGTAGAGTTTCCCGCAAACAATTCCATTTTCAGATTATTTCAGATGCCAAACTACTGAAGGAAAATAGAAGTGGCTGGCAATATTCAGCCCAGTCTAAATCATTTTTGTTCTTTTCAAAGCCCCTGGCAAAATAAGAGTTATCAAAGGTTAGGTTCAATCAAAAGAACAAATTACCCATTTCCTTCGTGACAGGTAATGCCTACTAACAGACGTGATGTGCACCTCCAAGGGTCAGTGGCCGAATTAATGTTTTCTTTCTGCATTTAAATTTTCTTGAACGTATAAAATGGAGATCTTTTTATATCGCTGGGAAGATGGATTACTTGTTCGGTGTCCTACCTTGGACAGATATAATTTAATAAGCAATAATAAATTACACTGAGCTATTGAGGTTTGGCGCTGATGTGTCTCCTGTTTCAGAGATCAGAGGGTCAAACTTGTACAAAATGTATGCCCAGCTGGACCTCTGCGTGCCAATACACAGCTGTGCACTTCAATTTCAAAATGTCAGATCTTGCCTTGGTTACATGAAACGCAATTAAGGTTCTTCAAATGGTCTTCTGTCCCTCAGCATTTCTTCTGAGTAGCTTACACTCACACTGCAGTGGTGGAAGAGGGACGTTCAGAGCCACTATGCCTACTCATTCCTTAGACTAAGATCGGGGGGGGGGGGGGGGGGGGGTGGTAACCAATCTTTGGTTTTCAATTTATTTGAACAGGTTCAATTTGTGGTACCAGCAGGACAATATAATGAATTTGCATCTCAACCACACCCAGTCCATGATTTGCTTTGATTGGTACGCTCCCCCCGTCCTCTCCTCATCCATGAAATGTTCTGATAATGACTGCATCCACAACCAACCAACAACCCCCCCAGCCTGGTCCATCTTGGTGAAAAATTAAGCTGCACATGTTTAGTTTTGGACGAATTGTAAATCTGGCAAATTGTAATACTCTTTTCTGCAATGTGATCAGTTATTCTGTTATCGGCTACCTTTCAGTTCATGATACCATATTCCAATGTCATGGTGTAATGGTCATACCGTCAGTCATTGTTAACGATAATCTTTTGCACATTCCCGTTGGTTCACTTTTGCGGTTTCCATAGCTTAAAAATAGCCGTGCATTGGCGGCAGTATATTAGAAATAGCTGGAATTAGCCTCTGGGTTGAACCCTGATGTGTAAAAAAACAGCATTAAACATCTGAAACTGGTTTAACACACTGAATGATATTTCTATAAAAAGTCCTTTTTAATGGGCTCCCCCTCCCACACATGAACTGTGGCAGCTCCGCTCCCAGTCATGCGTGGCGCCCCCATCCTTCTCAGCCTTCTGGGGCACCACCCGCCACTGGGTTTAATATAAGTTATGAAGAGCAGAATATGCCTGAAACTGCTAATATTCTACATCCCCTTAATGCCTCCAGTTCCATAAGAGAAGCCAAAGAGGCTGTTGTTAAAATATACTTGAGACACCGGGTTGCTAATAGATACAAATCCAGCCATATACTTCAGTATCATCACACAAGTAGCTCAATGTTGATCTTTTTATGTTTCTCTTCAGAAAAAAGCAGCTTTGGCCAGGAGAGTCTTATCTGTTAAATTACCAGTTTGGATAACATTCAAAAGAGAAATTTCAAAATTTTAAATAGGCTGGGTGAATCTCCCCAAAATTCCCTCTTCTCATAGAAAATTTCAGCAGTTGAAACTGCATGCAGTCTTCTGACCTGTGTTCACCCCAAATGACAATTACATTACCAGCTTTGTTTATGCCTCGCTGTTGATCCTTAGCTTTATTCCGCCCAGTTGATCCTTAGCTTCATTCTGCGACTGTATCGGATTCGTATCGATCAGTTGAGGACGGAACCATCCATCACTTTGTAAGGGATTGCGGTGCACTCCGGACCCACCGCCTGTGTTTTAGGAGTTGATAGATATCGTAAGAGATGTACCTCATTGATTTTATGCTCCTGTCACGGGATATAATTTATCGCTTTGGCGTAGTTCACGTGCGGCAGTGGTTCCAGCAGGCTTTCTCTTAAATTGAAAAGTTGGTGGACATGGTAACTAGGGCCTTTTGGCTCAGCGATAGACCGAGTCTAATGATCAAGAGGAGAGCACCGTTTGCTGTGTCCCTCGGTGCTTCTCCATTTCATTCAGTGGGCCCTCTTCACGGGGGGAGAACGCTCAGAAAATGCTAGTGCAGATCAAAGATGGGCATTACCAGATCAATTTTGAGTCAGGAAATACCAAAAGCCAATTCGCTTTTGCACGAAGTGCAGGCTTTTTTGCACCATCAAGAAAAGGTTTTCTGTGCAGGGCAGGGCAGAGCAGAAAGTGGAGTGGGCATATTTTTCATGGAGTGCAGAGTGGAGGAGCATTATGTTTTCTCTTTTGCTCTATGTTAGCCTGGAAATTCATCCCCAGAGGCAAGAGAAATTCTGCTCGGCCAGCATACAACCGGATGCTACCATGCCGCTAGCCTGTATTGGGGTATTATTGTCTCAGAAGTAAATAAATAAATAGCATGAACATTCACAACTTAATGTTACTATCCACAAATAAAAGTAGCTGATTCAGAAGTACTGTAAATGTCGCTGGTCACACAAATTAATGTAACTGGTTCACAAATAAGCCTGCTTAAATTGGACAAAAGTTTATCCAAAAAAAAAAAACATATATATATTCCTGAAACGGCATCAAAAAAAAGCATGAAATGCTAATAAAAGATGAAGAAGGTGAACAAGGGTAGGGAGGCGTGGTGGCCCCCTGGAAAGGTTGAATAAAAAAATCAATTTGTAAGTGAGACCTTGAGAACAACTGTAATGACGTGTAAGCTGAAGTCGAGCAATTAAAATAAAACAAAAAAATAAAAAAGTTTTTGAGTGATGAGCAGCATTTATGCCTGCTCAGCTGTGCTCACCTTGCCCTGTTGCTGTTTGTGTTCGTGAAATATTACAGCTGCTTTCTGTTCCATAAATTACACTCTGTGAAACTACATAAAATAGCAGCGTGGTCAGATCTGCAGCCTGAGACTTGCTCATGTTTTTCTTAATATTCATTTTTTAAATCTGTTTTCTCATTTGCATTTTTCCACTTAGTTTAGTGAGTCTTGCTGGAGCAATTTAGTTGAAATACTGTATCTGATGTGGGCCAATGTGACCATTACTGGTGGAAAAGTCTTAATAGAAGTTTACTGCAAGTCATACAGTTAAAGGGAAATTTGTTCTCTTTGAAGCCAAAAGTGTATTTGTTGTATATTAAACAGATTTTTACAAAGTTTAACTGTCTTAATCAGTACATTTCTCTACTTTGGTAGTGAGGAAAAGAAAAGATACCACCTCAAACCACAATTACAAGAAAGGGAGTACCTACCAATCCTTATGGATTAATCAAATGATTGGCACATATTTATCAAGTGAAAAATAAAAAAATATATTATTGAGATCAGTGATTGGTTGAAAAGGCTTTCAGGCTTCTCCATTCAAGCTCACAAAAACCACTGCTTTATGCTGACATACATCTACAGAACCAGAAAGTGAGCAGAAACATTTACGTTTTTAAGTTTTGAAAGTTTTTTTTTAACTGCATGCCATTCATAACTGTGGTTTAAAGGGGACAGAAATGCATACTGAGTACAATCTTGTCCAATTGTCAGGTAGACCCGGCAAGCGTGCAGTGGGGGTGATGTTATAGTACATTACTGCCTGGGTTAATTTTCATATGAAATCAGCAATAATGGTCTGTTCTTTTGAAATTGGGTTTTGAGCATCCATTCAACTTGGCAAGTGCAAAACACAGTATCAAACCGTGATCATTTATGTTCAGACAACTCTGTGAACGTAAATAAATGTTAAGTACACGTCCCTGTCAACTATTTTCTAGTCTGGTGGTGGCAATTTTGTGGCTGAATTCCACAAAAAATAATTTTTTCATCACTCTGGATATGCCATTGCCACAGCCTTCTCTGTAACACCCTCTTCCCTCTCTACCCACTGCAGAAATCGCTACAGTACTCCCCATGACTGCTCCACTTCAATTACCCTAATTACTCTAATTAAGGGCCAGCTGTAAAAAACAAAAAAACAAAATGTTATTTCTGGAAATTCTGAAGTTGCTATAAAAATCAATTGAGAGGAAAACCTCCCACGCAGAACAACAAATACATAAATTATATTTGTTTTAACCAGCTGACCCTTGTCTGTGACCTCATAAGAACTGGGCAGCTGTGGTTCTGTTATTGCCTAGCTCAGAGCGCTTGGGATGGCATGGCCTTTTACAGGGAAGAGGCCAAAAACAAATTGTGGGTGGCAGTGTAGCATAACGGGTAGGGAACTGGGCTTATAACCTAAAGGTTGAAGGTTCGGATCCCAAGTAGGAGACGCTGTTCCCGCTGTTCCCTTGAATAATGTCTTTAACCTTAATTGCTTCAGTATATATCCAGCTATACTGTACAAACTGCATAAAAAAATGCAAATGTTGTCTAAGTTGCTCTGGTTCAGAGTGTCTGCTATATATGCCAGCTGTGTACATAGCTAATTATTTGTCTTGGTTTTGCGTTAGGGAGGGATTAGAATTTTAAAAAGAAAAGAAAAGTGTGCATCAGGATGACCCAAATCGATACAGGCTCTTTCAGAAGAGTGGTACAGAGGAAGATAAGGGACTGCTCCTGTTATCCAGCCCCCCAGTGAATTTGCATCCCCACCAAACGAGCTGCCAGCCGAGGAGCCGCTAACAAGGATGGGGATCAAGCCCTCGACAGAATGTTAAAGTGCCACGCATTTTAACGAGCTTCTACATCATTAGAGTTAAACTCTGTACTGTATATAACCCCCAATTTTTTCCTCTTCCGACATCTTCACCATCGTATTGATAAAATATGTGTAGCGCTTGGCCGCATTGCTTTCTCTCTTTCTTTTTTTTCCAATATTTTTGCGAAGATTCATAACCCTGCAATGTTGTTCGGAGTGGACATGCTATCGGAAAAAAAATATTGCATGTATTTTTCTCCCTTCAAACCATGACCGCCTTCCCTGTGAATGGCGTTATTCCTGTTTAAATGCATGACTGGGCTGCTGTTTGACTCAATCCCTTGCTCAATCCAGTGGGCTACACGGGCAAATGCCTTCTTCTGTTCATGCCAATTTGTGCGCTCCCAGTTACATTTACGATCCAATGTGCTGTCTGTGTGCGGCAAAAAAAAAAAAAAAAATCTTCCTCTTGAAATTCAATCTTTTGAAATCCGTCCTGACAAGGGGGGACTTGCGAGACTCTTTTGAGTTTCCCTTTATTCGTTCATTCTTTCATCCCCCTCTTTTATTTTTCCAATCATCTTCTCTTGTCAAGCAAAAAAGGGGCCAGAGGAGCCGCAATGAGCTGTGTGTACTCACCCTTGAAGACGGCCCGCGCTCCCCGCCACCGCTCCTCTCGCGGCCGGGCCTCTTCTCAGCTCTCTTTCAGGAGCCGATGACCACTGGGCTGCAGAAGAAGGAAAAATGACAATGTGCTGATTCCCTCAAACGGGATGTGGGATGGGATTAATGAGTGACGTCTTAGGCAGTGAACTGTGTCCACCTGGCAGCAGCTGTGTCCATAGCCAGCCCTCCCAGTCTCCGCTGTTTTGGGATACATTTAAATCATGTCTGTCTGTCTACAGTATGCAATTAGGATTAATTATGGTTTGTGTGTATGTGGACTAGACTCCTACAGACTCCTACATAGCTCATACATTTACTTTTCTCAAGGACCTACCTACCTAGAAAGCCTTTGCAGTATCTGTCTTCACAATCAGGAAAGTGATTCATCCACCAAAGTGTACATAATTAAAATACGAATATAATTTGCAATAACTGACAAAAAATATAATCATTGCCTATATTTAATATAATCAGTAGCTATTGAGGTTACCTTCTTAACATCTGAATTCAAGCCAGACACTTGAATTCATGTGAACACTAACAAATTCAGGGTATAAAAATAATCCTTGAAATCTGACGTATTTGTAATATAAGACTCCTAAACAAGTGTTGAAAACAACAGTAACCTGAAAACACAAATGATACTGATTTTGAAGAACAGCGAATAGAAAATATTTTCATGGTACTTATTTTTGCTTTTCACTCCATTATGGTCTTTTATAACCGCAGGTTCCAACTCTAAAAGACAATATTTCTGCTGTTACCTGTGCACCTTTCATCTCTATATTTATCATATATGATATCATAAATACAATATATATGACAAATCTTATCTATGACATTGCAGACAAGATTTTATGTCTTACAGACTAATAAGTGATTTTGATTTACTTCAGGTGTAAAAAAAACAATAACTATGTATAACCTATGAGAATGAGCAAGTAAAGAAAGAGGGCTGTAGAAAGACCAAGTAAGTCAAGCCCTGGTAAAAAGAAAATGCATGAAATCCAAATAGAAGTAGAATTTCTGAGTGCTTCTTAAGATATCGTATAACATTATACCTGATTTATACTCTGCGGCATTACTGGAATTGCTGTGGTCTGTGTGTTCCTGGCCCTTGCATCTGGAGTTTTATAATTTCTTGCTTTGATGTCTCAGCTTCTCACAGCACCCTGTGCCCCCTCTCAGGTACATTACCCTAAATTGCCATCTGTCTTTCTGACGTTGCTCGAGAGCCTTCGACCCTGCTCTCCTGGCTACCTAGAGTGGCCACCATGTCGGCTGACGCTAAAACAATGGGAGTAAAAGATCAAGAGGGAAATAATGTCGCACTCTAAATTCACTCTCTGCTCCCTTTCAATTGACGCATTCTATAACCGCTGAAGCCCGTTTCCCCGGAAACCTTCAAAGGTATGTGAATGCAGATGGAGGGTCATTCACCCCCAGCTCCCGCTCCTGTCACAGTGCTAATGGCAGTGGTCCGTCTCCGGCTTTTTTTTAAAAACCAGGAACCAGGTAGATGGTTAGTGTGTGCCCTGTAATCCCAGTTCCTGGCCTAGCTCGGTCCAGGAGCATTTTTTTCCCCCTTCTCCCAACCCATATTAAGCAGCTGAAATAACCGATCTCTGCTCTCATTGTACCATTTTAGCCACTCCTCCCGGGGTCCAAGACTCTCTGACATCATTTAAAGAGCTGAAATAACCTGCTGGTACGTGGACCTCTGGGACACGGCCTGCATGCCACCGAACGTCACATTCTTTATTGGTCTCAGATACCTTTTCATTTAAGCACAAAGTGGAATCCATTTTTGTTCTTTATTCCCCCGCACGGACGTTTAGGGAGCCCGCGTTACGTGACCTCATTCCGTCTGCAGCTGTATGCTTTTTAGGTTGAACGGGCAATTTTAGCTCGGCTGATCTGACGCAGCATCTGGCAATATAGACGCTGTGGGTCACATCATACCTGGCTGCGTTTCACTTGCTCGAGCAACATGTGCCTGCCTCCAATCGGCGGTATCCAACCCTATTGCGTCTGTGTATATTATTAGCCCTGGCTGTACACCTAATTAAGTTGCCTGCGGAGCGATCAATCAATGTCCAATTGGATTTACGAACGCGGCTTCGGCACCGCGCGAGCCAGATGAGCTCCCGTGCGTCCCAGTGACATTCCCATGACCTTCAGGACCGGAAGTTTCGCAGTTTGTACCGAGCTTGCGCTCCGACTACGATTTCAGTCACGGACCGCTGTTCTGCATCCCTGTCTGAAGCTACACTTTGATTGTAATGAGAAAGCAAACAAAAGAAAAGAAAGAAAGAAATAAAGAAAGAAAGAAAAAAAAACGCTTGCTTGCTCTCCTGAGAATTTTCAGCTAAAAAAAAACAGGTGACAGGAACCTTAAGGTACAGATCCCCAACTGTGTGATTATCTAACACGGCTTACTCAATATTTAAATCCACTGTAAACAAACTATTATCTCAGACTGGTGGAGGTGTTGGTGAGCTGGAGGAGAGTGGGCGGTGTTGATTGTCACACTTGCTGACTCCTTGGGTGCTTTGTGGCTCGCTCTTCGAAAATCACGACTGTCGATGTATTTGGGAGGGATGGAGAGGGCTTCTCTGCGGACGTCTTTCAGTCTTGACACCAGAGAAGAGAACAAGAGCGCAACGTTTTAGTCGAGGCCTGTTGCCTCAAGACAAACATCCCATCGGTAGCAAGGAAAAAGGAACCCTTCTGTACTCAATATCGATTGCATATCTTTTAAAAGAGAAGTTCACGTCCGTGTATAGTTGCATAATGAAGGGCTTGATTTGCCCGGTTGAGTCTGAATGTTGAATCGAATGAGCAAAGGAAATACTGCCCATTCTTATTCTCATCTTGTTCGAGTGGCACCCTTTAGGACATGGCATCTGCGTGTGCACATGGGTTTGGATTTAACTTTGGGGGAGTGCTGCCGAAATTCATTTTGTAAGCAAATATCACGCCGCCGATTTCATCTCCCCACGTCTCTCCCGGGCAGGGGCTCAGTTTAGCGCACATCGCCAAATAATTAAGGCTCAATTTCCCTCAACCGCCAGATCCTTTGTCCCCGAATTGAGTAAGCGCGGGATTAAGAAGGTTTCCAGTCGACCACTCACAATTTGTGCCTCGGCTTCTGACAAGTTAATTGCAATTGGCTTTTGGAACATTTTAATTTGTTTCATTATTGTTGATCGGGGAAAGCAGTGCGTGGTGCAAGATTTGCAAAACTGCTTACTGATTGAATCCCTGGGATACCCATGTTCACTGCTGTGATGCAACAGAAACGGATGACTTGTCACTTTCAGTGTTATTGAATAATAACTACTGAACAGCCCTTTTAGGAAATCAACCTTTCCAAGGGCTTATCTTAAAACACGTGGACCGGACAAAGAAGATTAGTTACAAAGACGTCTCTTTTTTTGTAACGCGCATCGAACACATGTAATTAGCAACCACAGTTGAAGATAACGTCCTCTAAGCCCGTGAAAGACTAATGCCTTTCTAATGCCCACTTGAAAGTGTTTGCACAATATGGTGATAGACATCTCTGGAAGTTTATTTATTAAGCTGTATTTGTTTGTTCAGTTAATTTGGTGTTATGTTATTATGTTTATTCTGGATTGGGGTGACCTGCTTAGAACAAATCGGGAGTGTACAGACATCCAAAATAATAACAGGTGCGAGGAAAAGACATAGTAAGTAAGATTAAATAAACTCTCTGGTGTGAGGAAATTTTAGGAGGAACCCTGCTTATAGCAGAAGCCCATCTACTGTTAGCGGGCCTGGGGTCTGATTTACTAAGACCTTCAGCATGTGCAAAACCTTTTAGCATAAGCAGAACCAATAACATGACCAATGATTGGTCATGGCATTTGTTTTGCACCAATCATCAGTTATGTTACTAGTTTTGTGTGTGCTAAAAGGTTTTGCACATACAAAAGGTAAATCAGGTCCCTGGTGTCAGTTAAAATAACACTAAATGATAATAGGGAGGTAATGGCGAATCTACCAGACATGGTATGGTCATAGTGGTTTGGACGCTTACTGTATAACCTAGGCTATTAGACTAGCCAGTAAAAAAATAAAATAAAATACAGAACAAACAAAGAAGTGTATATTCACAGGTGGGTGAGAATTGCAAGACCATACATCTAGGCCTCCAGGTTATACCACCGAGAGGGCTCTCACTGACTTCACCTGGCAAACTGTGAGTTGAAAGAAGCTAGCAGAAACCTGAGCAGTCCTAGTGGACTTGCACCTACCCTATCCCAGGTGAGGAAAGGCTAATTGTGCCTTGCTACTTGAGGATCCCAGTGAGTCCAAAGTGTAACTCTGACTATAGGGTCCGGCCTGTGCCCGTGGTAAGTGTATTTACATACCGAACCACTCAGGAACCAATTAATGAAAACCTCAGAGGTATTGGGCCTGCCAGACATTCAGTACCCACAGCCCATACAGTGCACTACCCATCACAGGGGCAACCACAGAGTCAAGCAACATGGGACCCGTGTCTGAACCAGGGCTGCTACCATTTACCCAGACTTGTTCCGCCCGTGTGGACGAACCGTCCTCACTGGGATCAGAGATCGGCACATTTCCCGGAGAGCACTGATGCTAATGTCTGTGGGATGCTGCAAGAACATTAACTGTAGTTATATGGAGGCGGTTTAAAAATTATGTCTGCCCATTATGGCGTTGCAATGAGTGCATCTGTGTTTTATTGCCAAGTAAGCAGATATCCCCTCATGCAAATGAGCTGAGGGAACAACAACATCCTTTTATGCATTTGCGTGGGAGAGGAGAGCACCGGGGCTGTGTTTAATTGCAGATGTTTGCGGCGTGTCATCTGTCCCCGAAGAGCACACTCTGAAAAGCAGACTCCAGTGCGTGATGTAGCCGGAGCCAAATAGGCGGCTTTAGGGTTGAGCTAAGGTGCTGACTGCACTCGATTCCCAAGAGCTACTTTTTCGCCTATCCAGGCCTACAGCAATGACTGAGACACAGCATGGACGCCGCCTGACCTCAAACACTGTTTTGCGTTGTATCCCTTGATTCATGGACTCAGCTGGAACACAGGCTACTGTAGCAAGGGGAGGTTGAACCTTCTTTCAGTCAGGACAACTCACATATTTACATGAAATATATTTACGAATAAGCAAGGTAATTCTTTTTTTTTCTTTGTTTGGCTCTGAATGGATCTGCTTTAGGTAGGCCTGGGCATGCACCAGCGTGCACTATCCCATCAAACAGGGATCACTGATACTGAACAGTAGAAATACCAACACCCCCCCCCGTGCCTATGTACAAGCAGATCCAAACAACAGGTGCAAGCTTGGGTGTTGGAGGGCGAGCAAAATTCTGTGAGCTGCAGCAAGTGTAGCATGCAGGAAGCAGCTTGATCAATGAGCAGCACTAGGTCTGATTATTGGTTTAAAAATGGTGCACCATTAGTGATGCATGCATGCGATAAGCTGAGAACGAGAACACATAATGATGTGTGTATGCGATTAGCTGGATATGAAAACATGTAGAGATGTGCATGTGTGATTGGCTGAATATGAAAACATGCAGCGATGTGCATATGTGATTGGCTGAGTATGAAAACATGTAGAGATGTGCATGTGTGATTGGCTGAATATGAAAACATGTAGTGATGCGATATGTGATTGGTTGAATATGAGAACATGTGGTTGCTGAGGCAAAACCAATGGGTAAACTGCAGCAAGAGTTTCCTGACCGAACTTGCTCTGCGCATTCCATACACACTGCTCATTAAAATTCAAAGTGGGCGGACCCGCTTAGCCCATTGTGGGAGGCATAAAGCCCCTCCTTCTCACGAATAATATAAACAAGGTTGGGCAATATAACAATGCATAAAATTCTTAGACAAGGTGTCGGTGTTAAAATGGTTAACTACTTATTTTCTTTTTTATATTTAATTACTTAATTCTACAATGCATCTTTTACAATGTAGATTCATTAAAAATGTTAGACAGTGAGGTTTCATTAAATATTTAAGAGGAATATATATATGCACATGCATACATGCACACACACACACACACACAAACACACACACACGCCAAAGGCATTTAAACATCACTTAAATACAATGAATACATAAATACATTTAACATTTTAAAGAAAGCTATTGTATAATACAAAGCATAGATTATTCATATTAATATCTACACAGAGCAATTACATGTCTGTCATCAATCTTAGGAGACAAGATGAAATTTTATTTATTTATTTTAAAAACTTTTTTGCACTAGTGGCTGGTTCAGGCGTTTGGCTGTAGTCACAGAGCAGTAAACAGCAAAGTTATTGAAAATCACGGAAAACTGAAATAGAGCAGATAGAGCACCTGTGAATTTGGTGACAAGCACCCGATCTCGCTGATTAGTGTATCCTAATCACATCATCCCTATCTTTAGTATATTAAATTATTTTTCTCATCATCATGCTAAATTATTTGGAGAGTTATTTGGCATGTTTTTTTTTTGGGGGGGGGGGCGGTGGTATTTGCTCTATAACATTGGGAATGCATTGAGAAATGCACTTATTAGCAATGGCAAATGATTCAGATGAAACCTACTGTACTTTCTCTGTGCTGAATTCTTGTTGCGGATTTCTTGGATTTCAGTTGAATTTCTAGAGTGTGTTCTACAACGTTATTGGTTTGTTTATTAAAACTCTGCATACAACACAGTGGAGATAATTTTGTTTACAGGCCCTCATTATTCTCAATTTGCATTTGCAATGAGGTTAATTAGAAAACCCACTTCACTGATAAGTTTCAAAGGAAATATTAAAAATTAACCAACTCTTTCCATATCAACAGGGAACAATTGCGAATAAACAAGAACATTCTGTCCTGGTTTAGCAAACCGGCACATATGCAGAGAAAATAATGAAATATCCTTTAGAAGAAGCACCAACCAATGTGACAACAAAGACACGAATGGGTTTGTACCTTTCTGAAAACAGCTTTTTTTTTAACAAGCCCGTAGGAGTGTGAGGCTTTGAATTATCAATAAAAATATGTATGTGAAAGAGTATTTCATAGCTCAGCCCCACTGAGAATTATTTTACAAAATGTCCCTGACCATCAATGCAGTGAAATGCGCTCCTTCTTTATGACCAGAGCCAGATCACCAATGCCTTTATTGATATGGTCTCACCACGTCCTTCCAACATCCATCAGTTAAAATGCAAAGTACTCTTTTTTTCTAGCATATAATTACACGTCAGTGGAAATAACAGCTTCATAGCCAAAGTTAATTGAGTTGACTGGACCTCTGTGGCAGAGGGGGAGAGGAAAAGAAGGAGGAGGAGGGGGCGGTTATTCTCTGAGCATCTGAAGGACACTACAGATGGAGCGAATCACCAGAGGACACTGTGGCAGCCATATTAGCTTCATTTTCACAGGTGCAAACTTTTCCTGACATCTGTTTGTCACAAAGCCCAAAAAAAGTGTAAAAATAAAACTTTTTGTGACGATATACACTGAACAAAAATATAAATGCAACACTTATCAACAATTTCGAAGATTTTATTGAGTTCAAAGGTAATAAACGTAAATCAGTCAACTGAAATAGATTAATTAAGCACTTATCTATTGATTTCATGTGACTGAGGATACAGATATGCATTTGTTAGTCACAGATTCCCCAAAAAAGAAGATACCATGAAATGAACAGGATACCTATCAGTATCTTGTGTGACCACCATTTGCCTCATGCTACGCAACACATCTCCTTCGCATTGAATTGATCAAATTGTTGACTGTAGCCTGTGGAATATTGTCCCACTCTTCTTCAATAGCTGTACGAAGTTGTTGGATATTGGTGGGAACTGGAACATGCTGTCATATGCACCGGTCCAGAGCATCCCAAACATGCTCAATGGGTGATATGTCTGGTGAGTGTGCAGGCCATGGAAGAACTGGGACATTTTCAGCTTCGCGGAATTGTGTACAGACCCTTGCAACATGGGGCCGTGCATTGTCCTGCTGAAACATGAGTTGATGGCGGTGGATGAATGGCACATAAATTGGCCTCAGGATCTCATCACGATATTTATGTGCATTTAAATTGCCATGGATAAAATGCACTTGAGTTCTGTGCCCATAGGATATGCCTGCCCATACCAACACCCCACCACCACCATGGGCCACCATTTGTTCACAACGTTGACATCAGCAAACCTCTCACCCACCCTGCCATCTGCCCTGTACAGCTGAAACCGTGATTCATCAGTTAAGAGGACCGTTCTCCAGCGTGCCAGTGGCCATCGAAGGTGAACTCTTGCCCACTCGTGTCGATTGTGACGTTGAACTGCAGACGATTCAAGACCCTGGTCAGGACCTCGAGCACGCAGATGAGCTTTCCTGATGCGATTTCTGACAGTTTGTGCAGATATTCTATGGTTGTGTAAACGGTTTCATCAGCTGTCCGTGTGGCTTCCCTCAGACGATCCCGCAGGTGAAGAAGTTGCATGTGGCGGTCCTGGGCTGGTGTCGTTACACGTGGTCTGCGGTTGTGAGGCCTGTTGGACGAACTTCCAAAATCTCTGAAACGATGCTGGAGGCGGCTTATGGTGGACAAGTGAACACCCATTACTGTGGCAACAGCTCTACAGGACATTTCTGCAATCAGCATGCCAATTGCATGATCTCTTAACTCTTGAGGCATCTGTGACATGGTGTAGAACCCCAAAAAACTCAACATTTTAGGGTGACCTTTTATTGACCCCATCATAAGGAACACCTGTGTAGTGATCATGGCATTTAATCAGCATCTTGATACAGACCAAACCTGTACAGGAGATGGATTATCTTGACCTAGGAGAAATGCTAGATAACAGTGATATAAACAAATTTGTGGGCAAACGTTTAGAGAAATAAGATCTTTGTGCACATAGAACAAACCTGTGCGGTATTATTTAAACGCATTAATAATGGCTGCAAAAATAAAAGTGTTGCATTTATATTTTTGTTCAGTACAGATATAAGTAAGCCATTCATATTCCTCTTTGCTTTGGCTCCACATACACATACAGTTTTTACATACAAGGATCCTAACAAAAAGGTGGTGAAAAACACAGGGCTTATTGAAAATGGTGGTGCTGGGCGGGGGTGGGAACAGAAGGTTCAGAGCACTTATTTTTGCTTACTATGATGAAAGCGCGAGGGCAGCGAATGCGTGCAGACCTCTCACAGCGGAATGTGCGCTAGCACGCGAACGGCGAGACGGTGTTAATGATGTTCGACAGCCGTCTCGCACTCTCGCTCGCACAACGCGTTTCTGTCATCCTGCTGGATTTCTGTTGCTCGCGCAACAAAAGTGCTCATTTATTTATTTATTTATTTTATTTTTTTCACAGAAAGTCTATTTTAAGACCCGGTTGACAACGGGGGAGCTGTGGTTGGGGACAGCAGCTATAGCATAACCTCCAGCTACCCCGCAGACAGAACAAAAAGCAGTGCGGCTATTGGCTGTGCCACCTCACGTGGGGGTTCCTTTGAAGATGCACGAGCACAACGCTCAGAACTGTGGAGACCCAGCCGAGAGAGAAAATGCAAAGGGAAGCCACGCTGGGGGGGGGGAGAAGCGGCTTCTTGCCTTGCGGCCCGCGGCAGGTGTACGCTGCTTACGCGTTTAACAGCTTCTGCTGAGCCCCATGCTCTCAAACATAAGCTATGTCTGAGAACACCAAGAAACATGCCCTCCCTTTAGGCCTCAGAACATGCGTGATCCAGTGTGCACGTTGAAGCCCTTCGCTCTTGTTAGGATAGACAAGTTTTTTAAGTTTTGAGTACAATTATGGAGCTCTGCCATAGAAAGCTTACCTTAATGTCACTTACCGTAGTTTACAGTCTCTGCAAGAAGTGCCCGAAGTTTTAATGTATACTGTCTGATGCTTTAATTGGAAGTTAGTTGCCTTAGTGACATGAGGGGCACTTGGACATCTTTCATAATTTGGTTCTTTTGTGAACTAGTGGGGTTTTTTTTATACATCATGATTTTATTTTTATTTTTTTACAAGGGAAGGGGGAAAAAGGACTCTGTTCATGGTTGTGATGGCCAGGCCAGTCAGGAATGGCACATTATGCTGGAACTGTAAACCTTGAAACCCAGAGATTATTTTGCTCAAGTCAGCAATATAACAGCTTCCAATTTCAATATCAATATACCCATATAAGTGGCTGAACAGCTCAGGACTGGAGAATAGTTGCCCTACAATACAAAGACACCCAGTCAATTTGAACCTGTGACGAGACCAGTTACGAGACCAGTTCCTTACCCATTATACTGCACTGCTGCTACACACACACACACACACACACGGAATGAGCGAGAGACATTTGAAATTCCTTCCCCCCCCCCCCCCCCCCTTCCCCATGCTCCTGATGCTGGCTAATGCAATTATAAAAGGTATTTATTTGAATGAAAGGACGGAAACGGTTGATCATTCTCTACTGGAAAGTGGAAATTGGTCCGGGCGGAGGGGAAGGATCCGTATGACTCAGCCCTAAGTGGACATTAGAAGAATGGATGACTGTAATTCCCACTAAAGCCACTGCAGGACTGCGGTCTTGATGGCGTGCACTGATGCAGTGTCTGAACAGTTCACTGCTCTGCTCGTACGGGGGAAAATCCGCAGACTGTGCTGGTAATGGGCGATGGCCACATTTCCTTGATGTACCTCACAACCTGACCTGCTTCCTGCCTGATTGTGTGGCCTGTTTCTGGGCCCTTTATTGGTTTCATCAGAGAATGGGAATTTGTTAGCCTGGGGCTTTGCATTCTGTTACAGATAGGACATTTTATATTGCTGTTATTTATCAGAAGAAAAAAAAAGCTCAAGAAAGCTCTGGATAAGAGCGTCTGCCAAATGCCTGTAATGTAAAGAAAAGCGTCTGCCGGTATTTGCTCCAACCATGGACTAAACCACCTGATTTCACTAATTTCTTTTACCTTTTTGGTTCAGGACGTAAGCTCATTAGTGCATTAGTGAAATCATAATCAATTAGTGTGCTGGTATTATTAAATATTTACCAAAGAGACAACACTGTTGCTAATTGATATAGGTTTGACAGCCAAGCAAACAGAGTGATTAATGAGCTAAATAAGGTGGAATATTTCAGAGCGGTGGTAACATTAGTGGAATACAACCCCCCCGCCTTGTCCCTGTTACTGTCACAGTACAGTACACTGTACCTACACTGTGATCACTTTGAACATCCTATGCATTGATTGTCTTATGTATCTCCAATTGTCTGCGATGGACTGGCGAACTGTCCAGGGTGAATTCCTGGACTTGTTTTGCAAGGAAAATCATTTTCACCAGATTGGAAAGTAGTCCATGCTGACACAATGTACGCTGCCACTGATAATTACAGTACTATTCAGTTGCAAGCAGCAACACCTGAAGATTTTATAAATATGACGCCATTGTTCTCAAGTAGTGCACGTTTCTTGTTGAAAGCAAACCAGGAAAGCCTCAAAGGCTCGATGGCAAATGCAGTCCATTTAAATGGCAATGCCCACATTGCAGCACTGGTGAGTGGCATTTAGCCAAGCAATTTCCCCAAAGTTGACCAACTTGTGGGAGTTGTTAAAAATGTATTCTAAAGCATTATCCAAACGCAAAGTTGTGCTACACGGCCCTTCTAATGAATACGATAATGGAATGGAAGGTTTAGATCCACCATTAAAACTTCCACCTGGGCCATGAAAATGATATGGGGCAGATGGCATTCTGAGATATCGTACCGTTCTCTGCAACTCTATTCCAATTCTGTGGGCCTGGAGACGGAAATGTTTGCCAAACACTGCTTTGCCGGTGTGGCTCAGGGAACTGGTGTGCCTCGAGGATTTAGGGGCAGAGCTTGCCTTAATGGTGGGACATTACAACGGTCTCCTTGAAATGATCCACTGGTCTGAGCACAAAGAAATTAGAATGCATGAAATGTACAAGCAGACTGAACGGCTGAAAAATGAATGCCAACAACTGGCCATTGCTGACATACACAGCAGAATTAGCGGTTAAAACAATTAGTCAATGCGTCATGACGTTCAGTGCAGTTGTGGGTGAAAGTGACAATATATTACAACCCTGATGCACCCTGAAAGAAAACGTGTGATATTATTTTCACAAGAGAACAGCAGTGGTAGTGGGAGAATTCTGGGACAGGGATGAAAAAATCTTAGAATTTTTTAAACACATAAAGCAAAATGATACTTGTCGATTGACAATTGTTAATGCAGAAAGATGTACATTTCTGCATGTTCATGTGTTCAATTCTACACCAAGAGCTGTCAAGCAATGATTGAGGACACAATTAAAAATTGCCCATAGTTAAATTCCATCACAGTTTGAACCTTATATTTTCATTCAATTTCAGCCAATCTGTATATATTAGCGGACACTTTCTTTATTATGAAAACCATTTCTTTATTATGCACATCATTCTATTTTCTGTCATTTTTGTGCAGGTGATATAATTTCACTTTTTAAGTGTGTAGGCACAAAAAAAACAAAACAAAAAAAACAAATCAAAACAATGATATAGCACAGCACCATAAAAACATACTGCTGCCACTTGCCTGTGGTTATAATAACCACGCTGAATGCAACTCGAGAAAGTGTGAGAACATACCTGTCCATCACCATTAAGCTGCAGATGACTCGGCAATGTGCACGACAGAGGAAGCGCACCGTGGTCTTTGTTTAACGTGTCAGATCAAAGAAGACTCTTCTGACCTCATGCTGAGGGAACACAGGAACGCAGACGAGAAAATTACTTCTGAAAAAAAAAATGGAAATAATAACGAAAACCTTAATTATTAAAATTATTTGCAGAAAGATGGCTGTTGGGTGACAGCCCATATTCAGGGATGCGGCCTATGGTCCAAACTCAAGTCCTGCAAATACAAGGGCTATCTGTGGCTAGCACTTCTCCTGGGTGACATTCCTAATACTCAGTTCAGGCACTGTTTAAGCAGCTTCTACAGCAAATCTGAATACTTTCTAAAGCATATATGTTTACATGGTTACACTTTAATATATGGGATGCCTGCCATATTTATTGCTTATAGCCTTACATTCTCAAAACTATCTGAACACGGAAGTTATTTCTTGACTGGGTCAAAATCCTAATTTAATAATTATAATGGAAAGCATGTTTACAACATCTAGGCTCAGCATTACAAGGTATTATGCTGCAAATTTAATATGTGAAAATGCCTGATCTTCAAAAATTAGTAGGGGAACTCCTTTGTGATTGCAAAAAAAAATCTCTCAAAAGCCTAGTTTCATCCCCTTTATACAGACAAGCAGCCAGTAATTTTCATTGATTCCCCTCTGTCGGCATTTTATGCAGCACCGTCTCCTGGGAGATGCAAATGTGCTTGTGAGCCTCATATTTTCAGGAGGGTAAGAAAGATTCCAAGTACTTAGTCTCTACAATACCACCCTGAATATAATACATCCCCATGTCCATAATATACCAGAACAAAACACACACACACATAATGTTGACCAAGATTTAATACCAATTTAATACCATCTAGCAGTGGTTTTCTTATGAGAAGACACATCCAAGCATCAGTTCTTTTTCTCAGTTTGTAACATTAATCTTTACTAATCTTTACCATCCCCCCCCCCCCCCCAAACAGAAAACGGATATCTATTCATAATAACAGTGAAAAAGGTAAACTGTTGTAGGAAGATTATACGATGTACATCGAACATGCAGAAAAGGCCAGCTGAGGAGGAAGGAGCGTGCCGTTTAGACGATACAGATAGTGGAATGTTCTGTGTGTGGAGGGGGGGGGCGCGGGTTTTAATAGGACAGGAGGTTTCTGAGAAAGAGGGAGCAGATTTAATGGGGAGGATGCTGCAGGGTGCAAGGGCTGCGGAGGCAGTTCTGTGCCTAATGGGATGGAATCACGAACGCGAGTCTGTGAGAAATATTATATAAGAAGCATACTACTGGGACAGTGCGACCCCCTATTAGTACGCCCACAACTAATGTTTAGATTAAACAGGGCTGTCATCTTTTAAAAAAAATTAATTTCTTTTTTTTTTTTTTTTAGTAAAACTTTTCAGCACTGGCCTTTTTGATTCCCTTTTTTGTTCTAAGCTTCATATGCAATTATGCGAAGAATGAAAAGGGTTCTCCGTTCCTCTAATGTTTACATTTTTTTGCTTACAAAATTATCACATGAAAGTCTGCTGTCTGTTGTCAGCGAGGTCAGCGATTTCTATTGAACCATCCATGTTCATTTGTATCAGCAGTAGTGCTATCGATTCCTCATTTCTCCTAAGGCCTTTTTGAACCTGATTAATTAGAACAGAGAGGAGAGCCCGGTTTTAATTAGGCTAAAAGATGGAGAGCACAAAGTTACTTCGAGAAAGTTGTACGACAGTGTCCAGCGATAGCCTCAGGGTGTCCTTACCCGGTGTTAAAAGAAGCAGACGTCCTGTCTCTGTCAAGCCAAACACTATAAAATCAAAACTTTCGTCTTCAGGTTTTCCATGATGTTGCAATAATTCTAATTTTCATAAGAACCCGCTGCAATATGCAGTACTTTGTTTTGTTGTATGTGCTGATGTCAAATACCATATATGTGCCGTATACTGTAGCACACAAACCACTTCTTGAAGGATGCAAAGAAACCAGATATCTGGGGTGCTGGCCCCTTGAAGGGCCCTTCCCACCTGAGCCATTGTGCGTTTGATTTACCTGATCCCTGAATGACTGACCCCAATTTGACCACCAGTCCTGAGAGTACTGTTTAAAAAATTTTTAATAAACATATTGTATGAACATACACCCTTAATTTCGCTCTGGATTAGAGCATTTTCTAAATGAATGCAGTGTCACATAAATATGCCATATTTATCAATGAAAGCTGAAAAATCAACTTCACTGTGAGAACTTGTTTATAAAGATAGTTTTTTAAATTAATGGCTCTTAAATAAAATTGTCTCAGTTCACTTTATATTTCATCCGTGATTTGAGTTCCTTGACTATTTTAATCATAGACACAACAAACACACCCTAATAAAACATTATACAACCTCCCATAAAAATTAAAAATAAAAAACAGACAAGGTGTTCAGTTTCTTAGGTAGTTGGCCCCAAGGACTAATGTAAAAACATCAGGTTCCCAAGGTTCACGTTACTCGAGTACTAAATACAATTAAAAATTTTTAACTTGTCTCAGACTTGTCCTTGTTATTTGTCTTTCGATCCAGCTATAAGTTTGGAAAGTGATGTAAACGTGGCAACTTAATGGCAAGACCACTAATTTTGGTCTCAGCTGTCTCACCTCTTTGCTGTCTCACAGTAAAATAATATAGACCCTTTTAGCTTTCACCATCATCTCTGTACGAAGTGATGGGACAGATGTCAACACATTATAAGCAGGGAGCAGCAGGTCAATCAATATGAACAAGATGGTGTTCATTTGTTTTTTTAAAACCTCCATAATATAAAAACTGTGCCTGTTCCCTCCCTGCCATTTTGTGTGTAGAGGTCGCCAGTTTCCCATCAGACAGAGCAGTGGCTAGTAGGCAATGAAGCAGAGCTATACTGCAAACTGAACCCTCCCTCCCCCCCTCTCTCCCTCCCTACCTCTCTCCCTCCCTAGGTGGCGCAGTGGCCAAGTATGCGTACGCCCAAACGACTCCATCCCACAGTCTGCCCTGGCAAAATGTCCAGATTTTATCCAGGGTGCACAAATCCCTTCTGCACCTTTCACAAGTGCCTTGAAGGATGTGGTTTTCTGGGAGCCTCCAAAATGTGTTGTCTTTATTTCATTATGTGTGTAGCAAAGACATTCTCCCTCTGGTATGATACATGATTTATTAAAAAAAAAAAAAAAAAAAAAAAAGTTTTTTGGGTTATTAAACCATCTGGAACAGTGAAGGAGAGGGCGAGCAGAGAAAAACAGATGACACAAATATGAAATGTCTGTTCATTTATTGCAGAATGCATTGTACATTATATCTCAAACATACTTTATATGCCAAAGCATATTCTGGGAGGACCAAAGTTCAGTTGTACAGATGAACCTGTTTTTTTCACTCTTCAGTCTGCCTCTGTCGTGCCAGTCATATCTATTATAAACAGTATATTTGGACTTCATTAACGGTCTCATACAATTTAAGCACATCAGTGAAAAGAATGATGAATCTAAGGAATATTTTCTCATTTCAAAGGAATTTTAATAGAAATGTTTCTGATATCGAGTGGTTATTAACAGCTGTGTCATGTGTTAGGGATGGAAGAATGGCCATTTCCAAAACATTTCAATAACAAGAGATTTTGAGGAGAAAGTAAATGATTGCTTTCCCTCAAAGTAATTCTGGCTGTTCAGGCTTTTACTCACTAGGAAAATTAGAAACTAGAGTACTCAAGGACTTCTTACTTCTCCTATCTGATCATCTTAAATAGACAGTGGCATCTGCTAACAGTTGTCATGGCAGGTCAGGAGCTGAAATTGGTTTTGACAAGCCTATCATGTCCGCTGCTATTATGCGACTCCGAGAACAGAACGCTCTCTGAGCACCTTAAATCAGTGCCATGAAATGGATCGCCCATACTGTGCTCTGTGCAGTCATCTCGCATGCCTCTAAATGCCAAGAATGGCCTTTCAGAAGTTTATTGCATGGATAATTCAAATGATGATGGGTGCTCTGGAAGATATTCTCTAGAGTAAACAAATGCAGTAGAAAATCCATTGGCGCACCACAGTCCTATAACAATCACTGGAATGCACCGAAAAATGTGTGTGCATCCGTCCTTATTATGACATCATAATGACGCCATTCTCTGAAGAGAGAGTGTTGTGGATAAAGGGATTTTCAGCAGAGAGTAAAAATATTATTTGAGTGCACACTGAAAGCCAAATGAAAAAAAAAATGCATCCGTTGTGGAAGCGTGGCAGCAGGGTGCTATAGAGCAATGCAATGCCGTGTCCCTGGTGGTGTTCAGTATTAGTTTGGCTGAGTCCCAGATGAGCTCCCAACCCCGACCCCCAACCCCCGTCTTCCCATCTCCTCCAGCTAATGTCTCCAGAGGGACAGCACCCACTTTAATGCTGCCTTTGGGCCATGCACTAATGCAGAGACCAAGATCCGCAGCTTCTGAAGCTCAGTGGAACAGGGGAATTCCCTCACTCACTGAGATACTGTGCTGTACTTGAACTGTTAGAATTTTCCGGAGCCATTGCTGTCAATTGAGGCTGGCTTGCGGACCTTAAATGTATAATGGCAAAAGACTTCACAGCCCGCTGTTGTATATGCGATCATTTAGATAAGATGCTTGGCTGCAATGCAACTTGCGCTTTGGTTTTATGTCAAGGTGAATAAGAACCTACAAAGATTGCAGGTAGTAAAAAAACAACAACAACAAAAAAAAAACAATAAATCAATAAACTTTAAAATGCACAGAACCAACAGTGAATCTCGGAATCTCATAAATGTGAGGTATCAGGTATCCTTGGAAAACAAGTTTATGTACTTCATGAGATCCTGGCAATAGGAGTGCATGGTACTCTGCAGACAACTTGTTTGTGATGCAATATTTTTTTCATGCAGATTATAAATAACTTAGAGGAGAGTGCAATGCAGAAATTTAACCAGCCTTTTAAAAATGCAAGTGAGGTGTTGCCAGGCAAGATACTGATGGTATCTGTTTGATATCAAATGCAGGAAGTTTTTCTCTCGAGAAGCACAAGTCATCAAATACAGATGGCTACAGTCACCCTACAGATGGCTATATCGCATATATAAAAGCAACTTGACAGATTCTGAAATGTACTTCAATAATAACAATGCAGTAATGTAAGGAATTTTTCTAATCAGGCTCCACTGCTCATCCTGCAGCATTGTGAGGGCCACACAGACAGTATTTACAGACAGGAGTTTGGGGGTCACCTTGGTGGCGGACATGCTGACCAGATGCCTCCCTAATGACTTCCCTTGGCTGGAGCCCCAGTTCACTGCATCATCTGGGGAAGAACAAGGCCCCTCTGTCAACCAGCACTTTTCAGTCCAGTGGAACCTGGCACCACACCACAAGCATCCACCTTTGCACACGCAGACACAAACACGCACACACCCATGCACCCGCAAACGCGAACACAAATACACACACACACACACAAACACAGGTACAGGCACAAACACAAACACCCACATTTTTACAATGCTGAAAATACAGGAACGCACACGCAAACACAAATACACACACACACGCACACGCAAACACGCACACAAACACACAAGCACGCACACACAAACAAGCACACACACACACACGCACACACATACACACACATCATCTTCATTATTAGAATTCATTTCAAAGAATTTCCACAACAATGACAATAAAATGGTGCTTATTACACTATTAAAACCCATTATGACCAGATGCTTCTCAGCCGTTAGATACAAAGTTAATTGGTTCTTAAATGCGTGCACTCCAGGCTTGGCTGGTAAACAGGGACTTCTGTGACCACGGCAAACTATAACAGCCAATGTTCACATGCATTAAAGCATAAAACGCACATTCAGAGGATGGCGCCTGTCTAATTTCCGCATGTTTCCATTTCCAGCATTGACATTAACCTAGCACTAACATTGATATTCCTTATGCTTCAGTTAACCAAAACAGTCGCAATAGCGATTTACATGAAATGAATATGTTCCGTGGCAGCTAATCACTAAAGCGGAGGTAAAGGACTTCAGAATCACTTCTGTTTGTCTTGAGAATTAAATAAAAGCCATTAATGCTGACACACACAGAGGCGCTAAAAGACTGTGGCGATGACTGAGTACACACTGTAGACAGCTTATATTCCTAGGAAAGGGGATGGATTTGCGCCACTGATGTACGGTCGGCACGCAGCTCCTCGAAGGCTATCCGCTGATAAAGTGGTTACTGGGAGATACCCATGGGCAGGCACGCTGGCATAGTGGTTAGCACTGTTGCCTCGCAAGAAGGAGGTTCTGGGTTTGAATCCGGGTCCAACTGGATCCTCTCTGCGTGGAGTTTGCATGTTCTCCAGCAGCACAGAGAGGCAGCTGCCCACTGCTCCTAAGTAGCTAGGATGGGTCAAATGCAGAAGACAAATTACTCCACGGGGTTCAATAAAAGTATATCTAAATCTAAATATCTAAATATTATGAAATCCCTTGTGAAGTCATCTGAAGGGATAAAGCAAATACAGTTTGGTTTAAATGAAAAAGGTTTAAATTACACAGGCTGATGTTCAGCAAACAGAGAAACTGAAATGAGCTTCACCACTTGTTGCACATTTATGTGTTAGCGGTGATATTCTTATCCGCTCAATATTTTAAAAAATGGAAAACAGCCTGTAGATCTAATACATAACACAACTAAATAACAGGCTATTGACAAATGTGTTTGTATAAGTTTAGTCCCACATAAAGACACACATTTTGTTGTTATCAAACCACCAAAGCAGCGCTGCCATTTCTCTGTATTTTTTCTCCAAAGCAAGTGGAAGTAGTAGTCAATAACACTTCCAGTTTCCAGACCCACATTAATGCTCATTAGCAGACTGTAGTGCTAGCTACACTTTCCACTACCTCCTTCTATTGAATCTCATAACTGCGGGGTGCAAAGACATGTACATGAACGTGACTACTGTACACTTGGAGAATGGGAAAGCACACTCAAATGCAATTATTCACTGCGTGAACAAGACCATAGACGTCATGCTGGACACCAGATAGTCGAACGCAGCATCATGTTTGCGTGTAGAAATCGAATCGGTATCTTTGCGCATCACTAAGCATCAAATCATTCAAAGGATAATTCATATTTGAGAGCTGGTCAGACCTGAGGTACTTCCTGAAGAGGGTGCAGCGTGCGTGGGTATAGCATTATGTTGTGGTAGCCTAGAGTCAAGACAGCTGAAATATAAGCAAATGGAATAACACCTTGCTGGCTGATGGCAAAACCATTATCTTGAAACCTGGGGAGCCATTCCCAGTTTTAAAGTTCATTACCCACACAGTTAGACTTCCAAATAGTGCACAGGGAGGAGCAACAACAACACAAAAAAAAACAATGTTATAAAGGCTTACTGCTCGGGAAATGTCCTCAGAGGTCTGTACAAAGAGCTTTGACAGACGCTTCAGCAAGGTTCTCAGTGTCTTTCTACTATACCAACATGGATACCTATACAATATTTCCACTGTCTTTTTCTGTGATTGGCAGCTACCCATATTTGCTAGGCATCAACAAAAATTCCAGTTATGTATGTAACGGAAAAATGCACGATTTATTGTAAGTGAGGGGGAGGTCATTTTTTTAAAATCGCATCTGCTCCATGTTATCTGCCGGAGAAACACGATATTTAACGTTTGCGTCTGTGTGTGCGCGTAGGATGTGGGTGGAGGTCTCGTCAGGTCTGCCGCATTCCCGCAGATATTACAGTCTTCACAAACACAACTCTGTAATGGGTTTCAATTAAACTTGAACAGGCGGCGCCTGATTGTGGGGTTGTGTGCCAATTAATTTTGTTTTTATGAAACCCAGCTCTCCCCCGCACATCTTTATGAGGGGTGTTTTTACATAGGCAGTGCTATTCCCTGCCTCAGCCAGGCATGCAGGATTGATAAGCCCACATTAACATTAGCACTCTGATCTGAATTTACCCTCCTATGTTGATACAGTAGACAGTTGCTTGAAACAGTTGCTTGAGCCAGTATTGAGTTTCTACGTATGATGGTAAATTCAGATAATTGTGCCCATTAACATTAACAATATAGTCTGTATTTACCATCATACATTGATGAGGCTGGCAGTAGAGTTGCTTGAGCCAGTATTGAGTTTCTACGCATGATGGTAAATTCAGATCACTGTGCCCATTAACATTAATGCTATGGTCTGTATTTACCATCATACATTGATGAACAGGCAGTAGAGTTGCTTGAGCCAGTTTAGAGAAACTGGCCAGGTACAGTTCATATGTAAGAACAAGACATCAGGAGGAAGTACAGATTAAATGGAACACTTTTCAAAAATACAGCAAGCTAGAACATCAGGACATTAAAAAATAGGCGGGCTTATAACATTTGTTATAATGTATCATTTATAGTTAAAAATGGCAGCATCTACCAAGGCAAAAAAAAAAAAACTTGTACAGAAACTGCATTTTGAAAGAAAAAGAAATGGAAGTATTGCTTTATTCATTGCAAATAGTCTGCAACTAGCAAAATGAAGCTTTTTATACATTTTGGTTTAAATAAAAGTTAAAGAAAAATGTTGGATGAACTGTCTTCAAAGGCCTTGCATGAAAATATACACCGATCAGCCACAACATTAAAACCACCTACCTAATATCGTGTAGGTTAGTTATTATTAGTTGCTAAAGGGCTATAACAAGCTAAGATATTGTTAGAGGGTGAATCATTTCCACATGATTTTAAAAACTCTCAACGGGTCAGAGCTGTTTTGGCGGCACAAGGGGGACCTGCACAATATTAGGCAGGTGGTTTTAATGTTGTGGCTGATCGGTGTATATACCACACTCACTAATGGTGGGTTGCTGAGCCAATACTGATTGCTGAGGTTTGCCCTACCACATCTACTGATTCCAGTGTGGATACTGAGGTACCAGGGTTTTTTATGCAGGTATTGTGAACATCACCTGGGCCCCACTTCCTTCTGCAGGACAGTCATCCATGAGCACTAAACAGAATCAGTTCAATAAAGAAAATAGAATAGAATTTTTTTATTTTTTAACTGATAAAAATGTTTGATTGAATCCAAGGGTACTGCATTTGACTGATTCCTGCCATCAATCTTGCATGGATACAATTGGACAAAGAATAGTAAAATTAAAAAAAAACCTTAATTGCTGGTGCATGTTCAGAACAGAAATATATGTGGAAACTGAACAGGAAGCAAATGTTTCCAATGTACTATTGTGTATTATCATCATAATACTTTGCAGCATGCTACTTTCAATGCGTGGCTACATTGCAAGGATTTCTTATAATGGATGTAATAGAAATATTCTTTTCAGCTGTTTGTGCCATAAATGTGTTTTGCGCCATGTGAGATTTAATTTGTTGAAGGCTAATGAAACATGCCAGGCTCACATATGAGGCACTCTCTGGCACACACCTTTTAAATCATATCTCATTTACAGATTAAATCAAATAACAAATAATGAATGCTCTTATCAAGCTATTCATTTTAGTCCTGAGCATCTAAACCATAAATCCCATTACATGAATTACCGGCGTGATCATTTTATAGCATTACTTTAGAAAAAATAGGCTTAATGCTCCTGATTTTCTAAGGTCAAACTCTGGAAATGAATTGTCTGGTATTTAATGTGTTTATTTATTTATTTATTTATTTATTTATTTATTTATTTTAAAGTGCCATATTGACAGGGTGCATTTCCTGTTCCCCTCATGATTAAGAAATTGTAATCTAGCTTCAGACCCCGCCTAAAATAACTGATACAGTGCTGCAAACAAGTATGACACATTTGCTATGAGAAAATATATTATCTCGCTCTAATCCAGAGATATGACATTGGTTGTAAGAGCTTTCTTTAATACCTCTTGGGAAAAAAAAAAAACCACTGGAAACAAATATCACTCAGCAACCGCCACTGACGGAACAACTCGTGCTCATTGCCAACTCCAAGAAGCTGTTCTCCATCTTATATAAAGTGCTGTCAGAAACAGACTCCACTCTCTCTACCAACTGCAGAATGGGGGGGGGGGGGGGGGGGGGGGGGGACCTCGCTATCACTGCCAATATCAATTTCTGAAAGAAAAATTCAATAATATCTTCACTGTGTCTACGAACCATAAAACATAGCTCATCCGAAACAAGATCACTCACCACGCATGTTTCACCCAATATAAAATGGACTGTACAGAAGGGAATTTATTGACGCCGACACTTTTTTCCTCTCCCCATCCCTGTCTGACTTGAAGATGCCTCATCAGTTGAACTGCCATCCCAATGGCCACAAACCCCCTCTGACCTTTGAGTTGTCCTCAGGTCAAAAATGAATGTAGCGGCAGTGAAAACCTCCTAAATTTAAAATTTTCAGCGTGAAATATGATGTTGCCTGGAGTGACACTATCATTATAAAAAGTTTTTTTCATATTTTTATAAAAGTGATGCACCATCAGGGTACAAAAATTGTCTAATGAGTCTTTTTTTAGCCCTGCCGCTACGAAATCAGAAGTCATTATCAAAGTTAAGTGCCACACATCTATTACAGCAAAGAAATGTATTATGATGTATGTTCTGTAGTAAAAATGAGTTGTGCACCCTGAAGAAATACTGCCGCACTGGACTGTGTAGTAGGACAACAGTTATTCACAGATTTACTGATGGGTGACGTGTTTATTTTTCTGTATGAAAAATATTGATTTGGGATTTAAAATTCAATGAACAGGCTTTTTCACAAGAGGTCTGGTGAGGATGGGTCATTTTTAACCCTGTGAACAAGGGGCACATACATACATACTATAAAGACAACACAAGGGTTAATCACCTCAACTCACATCTACAAATTGCCTAAATAAATATGCACCACTGGAAAAGTAGAGATGAACTCACTATATCACCGTGGTTAAACCTGTTGATAGACCACATTCCAATAGGGAAATAAGATCATTCTCCAGAATTCAAATGAAATCTTTCATTTGAATCAGTAAAAAATGGGACACTGTTAACCTCGTACATCTGCAGGTGATATAATTGCTCAGTTCCACACTTCAACCAAAACAGAAAGGCCCAGTACATGAAAAACTCTCCCCAAATGAGTTTAAATTAATCTGAAATAAAATATGAATATATCTTCTGGAGATATTTTTTTGTACACTTTATTAAAATATAGATAATACAATGCCTTTTAATAAAAACTGAGAATCTGCACTTTAACCACATGTGAATGGTTTGATTACAAATCTAAAAGTATGGAGTACAGAGTCAAATCAAGACAAAAAAAAATGGCTTTGTCCCAAACATTATGGAGCTCACTGTATGTCAGGGTAGTCTGTCTGTTCTGTTTCCTGGATTTTCATAAGATGGATTCTTAAGAGCATATGTTTTTTTTTGATTGTGTGCAAATAATCTCAAGCCTTGTTTGATTTAATGGCCAATGCCCTTAAAGTGGTTAATTATGTCTGGCTGAATCTAAGAGTGAGGGATCTACTCCATGCAATTTTAACATTTATAATGGTAAAATATACACCATCTTTTTGTCACTATAGATCCTGTGGCTGCATATAACTTGGGTGTTGGGCATCAGTGTTCGGAAGTGACCTCTCAACAACAGTTGTTACTGTCCTTGTCACTGTTGAGGAAATTTTAGTGAGTCATCATATAATAAAAAAAGCTAAATACTTAAGACCATCATTTTTTTAGAAATATATTTTTAGGAAGGTCCAAAGCTTGATACACAGTTGGTGGGTATAAATCCCCTTAGAAGCATATCCACTTGGACACACACACCCACACAAACACACACGCACACAGATGTTCACATGCGCACACACACACACACACACTTACTCAAGCACACAGATGCTCACACACACACACACACACACACTCACACACACACGTACATACACACGAAAACACACACCTAATGTGTGATCAATGCCTTATGACATTGTCACATTACGGTCTGGCGCGTGCTCGTGCTTGCAGTTATTGGCATTCCGCTCTCAGGCAGAGCAAAGTCAAACGGCGGGGAAGGACTGAGCTAATATTGATCGTAATAAGCATGGCAAATGACCTCTGAAGTATTTTTAGACAGGCACCATATGACTGGGGAGGGAGCAGGCTATTTTCATGAATGAAGAATGAGACCGTCAGGAGTTTAAACCAGGCAGATGAATGTACGGTCCTCTGTGGACTGTTAATTATGCGCTCAACGTTCACACTGAAGGAGTGACTGATTGTTCCATCAGCAAACAATTCAATCTCAGACATCTTTGACTTGGAAGCGGCTTCCATAAATCAAGGCAAATCCCCTTTCTTGGTTCATGATTATTTTAATTCCTCCTTGTGAAATTAAGCATTTTTCATGTTACAGACCAGTGCATTCCAGAAACATGGGGGAAGCATCTCCCCCCCCCCCCCCACAAAAAAATTTAAAAAAAGATGGTCCTCTCATGACATTATGAAACAAAGCATTTCCATGAAAAATGCATTTTATTTCTATGGTTCATAACTATTGTGCGAAACAATATATGCAAATGCTTCCAAATGTGAAAGGCAAGAATTGTTTTAAATATGGGGAGCCATACATCAAATTTTAGGGGATAGAAAGGAACCAGTAGAAATCATCTGTGTAAGTGATATACAGTAGATATGGAGCAATCCATATTCTATTCAGGGGACCATTCAAGTCTGGGAAGACACTGGGAAGTTCACGATCTCTTATGTGAGGAAGTGGGTATTAATGAAGCTCTGGTTTCTTTCGCCACAAAGCAGTAGATAAGCGTCTGCTTGTTTATGTTATGCATATTCAACAGTGGTGTATATGCTGAAAGGACAGACTAAAACCAGACGAGTGAATGTATGAACTTGGAGGAATATTAAATCAAATTTATTTGGTAGTTCTTATTATTTAGGGATAGTGGACATATGATTATGCATTGTATATTTGATGAAGACTTATTTTGTTGTACCCTGTGATAACCTGTCCAGGATGTAATCCTGCCTCTCGCGCAGTGCATGCTGGGATAGGCTCCAGCCTCCCCCCCCCCCCCCCATGACCCTGATCAGAATAAGCGGGTATAGATGGATGGATGGACTAATTTTGTTGGAACACTTAACTTTTATTTTGAAAGAATGATCAGGCACCTGTTGTTTTAAGAGTGACAGTGAACAAATTACTGTTTTTTGCCTTTTGAAGTGGATCCAATCTCAATATTTTCAAGAACAGCATGATAAAGGGCCCCCCCACTGAACAACAATAACGACAACAACAAAAAAAAAGAATAGCTGTGTGTCTGTGCCCATTTTTGTATAAGGAAATTGCTGCATATTTCAACCAATGCACGTCTGGCCTAACACGTACTGTACCAGGGCAGTGCATATTCATTGGCTCCACCTGCACAGAGATACAGACCTTGGTCCACAAATGAGAAATATTTAGAGGGTGTGGGGTAACATTGAAATGTGAGATAAAGAAGGGTAAGATGCTGATCAATGACATGCCTTGTAATTCAGTGATCGACGGCACAAATGCATATGCATGGTGGATATGTTTTGGTTTTGGATAAAAGTGACTCCAGCCAAGAGGTACAAAGCGACACACAGAAGTCTGTCTACTGTCTTAAATGTCTAAGTTTGTCTGCCGATAGACACAGCAAAGAGTGAGGGGCAGTATTTGTGTTTACACGTTTGCATTTCATATGTAGTTCTCCCTTTCTGTATAGTTTATACCTCTGGACCACCTGCAAGGCAATAGATGCCTCCACCATTTAGATTGTTGTTCGTAGGTGCATTTATTTGGGAGGGATTTAGCATTTTACTGTGGTCATGCCCATCGCTGACGGAAATTGAATTCAGCCATCAGGAGTCCTGCGTGCTCTGAAAATGTGTTTATCAGTGTTAATGAGTGGCTTTTTACTCAAAGGCACATGGTCTTTCATGATTGGTAAAGACCATGGTTTTACAGACTCATATCAAAGGAAGCTGGATGAAAGGAAAGGACAGCCACCAATTATTATTAATACTTTTTTTCTGGAGATAAATTCACTTTGCATACGTATTTCGGATGATAGACTATACAAATGCACGAAAATGAAAGAAAGGCAAAAAATAAATGATTTTTTTTTTTTTTCAAAAGTACTGAGCTACTGAAGCATAAATCAGCAAATGAAGGAGGGGAAAATGTTCTTTAGTTTAATTTTTTTTCTTGAACTACTCAGCTGTACATAAATAAGGACCACACTCTCCTTGACCTGGGACACAGTGACAGGTTGATTAATTGAAAATGTATTTATTTGGAACATGCTCTGTATGTGGTATCGTCTGTTCAGAGTGCTATGGAATGACATTGTACTAATTGTACTACCCAGTGCAGATTCATTTTAGTTGCCATTTTTAATTTTTAAAGGTTGCAGGTTCGATTCCCGGGTAGGACACTGCCGTTGTACCCTTGAGCAAGGTACTTAACCGAATTGCTTCAGTATATATCCAGCTGTATAAATGGATACATTGTAAAAATGCTATGTAAAAGTTGTGTAAGTCTGCTAAATGCCTGTAATGTAATGTAAGAACTTTTCTTACTTTGCAGTTCCTTACTTACATCACATACTTTAAATATTTACATATAACTTTTAAAATTAGTTCAGGTATTTTCTCATAATTATAAAACACGTTCATCAACCTGTTAACTTGGACTTACTCATACCTTTGGTCTCTGAAGGATTTCTTATTTTTCATCTGGCTACATGAACGATTGACAGCATCCGTTTTTGCTGTGATTTCCACCGCTTATTTTGCAGAGTTTTAAATTTATGATTTTATTTTATTTATTTATTTATTTTTTACAACAAAATAATAAACACACATCATGGTCATTTTATGCCTGAGAATCCATCTGATAAACTGACATAAAAATGACCGGGACACGTTCAACTCCATCTGGGTTCATTGCTGATATAGTCTCATGTTTATAGTCTCATTGCCCATGGCTGTTCTATTACTTCCCTTCGGGACTACAAAACTAAACATGAAGCCTGTTACAAAAGAGGCAATGGAGTGAGACAAACAGAAAATCAACTAAAAAACACAGAAGTCATCCAAAGCTCTGCCTTTATGCCTGGCCTGAAGAAAGCAACCAGGCAATAAACCTTGGGTGTGCTTGTGACTGTCAGTAATGCCCTTACTCAACAATGTGCTGAAGAAACCCAGGCATCGGGAAACACCAGGAACATCTTACAGTGAAGTAGAAAAAAGAAATATAAAAAGAAAAAGCAACAAACAGCAAAAAAATATGTATTTTAGCCCGTACCCTAACCCTGGTTCTCACGTCCTCACTCAGTTCAGAACACAATGCAAAGCCACTCAAAGAAATTGTGCAGAGAACAGACAAGTGTTCAGGCAGTACACACGCACGCACACGCACACACACACACACACACACATACTTGAGTACTGTATACGGGCATTTTCCTTTTGTGATTGCTGGAAAAAAAGGTGTAATCGTGCTGGTGAAATATTTACTTGCTTGCATGATGTATACGGCTGTTTCTCTTGCATTCATTTCATCTCATTGAGAGCCCTACCCCTGCTTCCCCTCCTCCACGTTTAAAAATAAAACAACTGTAAACAGTTCGATGGTATACATTATAATTCACTGTGTAATGGGCGGCAGTTGGTACAGTGAAACTACGTATTATTCGGGGACAAAATCATTATGCATGTAAATGAAATGCGAACTGACATGGGCCTGAGGCCCCAAACAAATTATCTTCATTAATAGCTCCTCCAGCCAATCCGCTTATTTTGAGCAAGCGCCCCGACACATGTGACCAGGTGTCATTTCAGGACGCCTTCACGCTTCAGTTGATTCTGTTGTCAGGTGTGAGTCATCATTTTGAGGACTAAATTCGCTTCTATTAGGCATCACACATATTCTTTCCGCATCCGCCATCCATTTTCAGAGTCCAGCTTATCAGTTGTTGTTTGCAGCATAGCCCTTTCAGGCAAATGCGTCCACTTTTTATGGGGCTGCAACCTGTGAAAAAATGGTCTGCTAAATATGTGGCAATGTAGGGTTTTTAGTAATTCTGAGTATTTACTTTTCTGTAATGCATGATATTGTGACCATCTATGGATATTGCGCATGATCCAGCCCTCTAGTGGACAGCACTTCAAATTTTGTTTTCAGTTAGACACACTGCACATAAAATCTCACCCTCCAAATCTTTACACGAAGCATAGAATGAATGCTGGGCTTGACATATGCGTATATTAAATATAGAGTCTTTTTTTTTTATTAGCCGGGGTGGAATATAGAGATATCATTCATCTTCATTTTAAGTGGCATGAAGCAGTTTGACAAGGCTGTAACCTTGAAGAGGACATCAGGTCATCGCTGGGCCATTACCCCAGTCCATCTCTTTCTTTACAGTCATCCAGGGGGACTTAGCATGGCATGTACTAAAGGCTTTCATATGACTGATATAAGCGATGATCCAATGACAGAATGGAGACTCAAACAACGTCAGAGTGGATTCTCAAACCCACCGAACTGTTGAACTCCAGGAAACACATTCCGCCCAACATGAAGTGTTGCGTGGTTTTCCTTTCACATGACTTGACTGGAAAAAAAGCAATGATCCACTGTCAGCATGGAGACTCAAACAATGTCAGAATGGAGGCTGCTGAACTCCATGAAACGCATACCACCCAATGTGCATTTCCTTAAACATTTATTTTGCTCAAAGTTTCGGGAGGGAAACCTGATGACGGGTTATGCAACGTGTGTATAAACCCTTCCAGAAGCATCTATAATGCATTGACAACCACAGAATGAAATCTTCATAAATCATTCATCAGCATTTTTTTTCCATCCTGAGGGATAACCTTAAATCAAGAATCATGGTGTGTTGTGCATCTTTTGTGGATAAAACTTAGCATCACATTTTTTTTTTACAATCTTTTTCCTTTTTTAGGATGTTTGCCTTTGCCTGTAGGTGGCGCTGCAGAGGGAACCTGGTACATTGGTTGATGAAGCACACCTGGGTGATATAGCCCATCACCGACCTCATCGGAGCTCGCTTTCTCATTTACCTGCTCTCCAGGTTTTTCTTGCTCTTGCTTTGGCTTTACTAAGCCAGTTTATGGTTCTCTCTCTATGTGGTACTCAGCCTTTTGCATTGTGAATGTTGCACAAGACCGATAATGCCCGTCTTACTTTTCTTTTCGTACACTTTTTTTTTTTGTTAGGCTTTGGTTAGAGAAGGAGTCCTGTGTGGGGAAGACCGACCATTTTGTTTCTTTTCCGGGAGGAAAATAAAGTATCTCGACTGGTTGTAAGTACTGTAGTCTTCTGCAGGTTTTTCTCTGGCCTGCCCACTGCCCTATCCAGGTCAACATCCGGAAACCTAAACCATTTATTTTTATACGTTAAGTTTATATTATTACATACACATGTAATTGTGCATGTAATAAACTGGTGTATGTTTCTGGTGTATGTAGACATTGTTTAATTATGTGGCTGAATTTTTTTGGGACTTAACGTATGGTATATGTTGTTGTCTTTGACAATGCGTTAAGTTGTCTGTTTGTTTATTTTTCTAAGGAATATTCTGGATCATAGCAATTCACTTTCAGCTTTTCTGCCCCTATCCCTAGGTGATTCAGCCTGCAAAGCTATGCGTTGCATGAATGGTGCTATTTAAAATCTTTGTATAGCATATTTTACATTTGTATTTATTTACTTTCATATTATTTCTTTGGGAGTGGCACGGTGGTGCAGTGGGTAGCACTGTTGCCTCACGGCAAGAAGGTCCTTGGTTGACTCCTGGGCGGGGCCTTTCTGTGTGGAGTTTGCATGTTCTCCCCGTGTCCGTGTGGATTTCCTCCGGGTACTTTGGTTTCCTCGCACCGTCCAAAGACATGCAGGTTTCGGTTAATTGGAGAGAGTCTGAATCACCCCTAGGTATAAGTGTGTGAGTGAATGGTGTGTGTGCCCTGTGATGGACTTGGTGTATTTCTGCCTCTCGCCTAATGCATGCTGGGATAGGCTCCAGCCCAGCAACCCCTGCGACCCTGACAAGGAATAAGCGGGTTAGATAATGAATGGATAGAGGGATGGGTGGATTGTTGCTTTTGTAACTCTAGGCTGCGTCATGCAGTAGGAAAAGCACCTCCTCCTCTTTCAGAAAAGGACAAATGAACGTCAGTGTTTCTGCCTTGGCAATGCAGTCATTCAGGCTCAAAAATTTGTAAAATGTGTGCTTTTAAGGCAAAGTAATATTTACACTTAAAATTTTTCTTTCTTCATTTCCACAATTCTTAGAATTTCCACTTTAGTGGTTTTGTGCGTACAGCCCTAGAAAGCCTGTGTTATTTTGTGAAAAGTAAATTCTCCCTTAAATTGTATCTCCTGCAAACTCTTGCTGAATGATCACTTGGGCATGTTTGTGTCTGAACTTGTTTAGGTTTTGCATCCATGGCAACAAATCTTTTATCCAGTACCACTGGACAGATCGTGCCATCACATATCGGAGGAGGCATTTGCTAGAGGGAGTGAAGGGCTGGTTATTTACATGCTTTTTAAAAAATGTTAATGCCAAAGACAATATGTGTATATGTCAATGGAAATCCGTACAATGGTGCATTAACCAAATGAATTATAGATTGTTAAATGCCTTAACAATAAAATGCCAAAAAAAATTAAATGCACAGTAACTAAACATTTACTGAAGAATTTGCCATTTAAATGTGTACAACCAAGAAATTACCAACTGAAAAAGAATTGTGAATGGATGAATATTTGTATTGCACAACAGGCTGATAACCCATAGAAATTCATGGTTTCTGATCACGGTATAGTATATTTCCCTATGTCCTACTGTGCTGTGTGATGGTGTTAGCAACACCATCACACAGCACCTGTATATAGATCAGCACCTGTATAAATTGATTATTGACCAAGGACAGTCATCCACATGGTAGAGGAGCATGTGAAGAGAAGAGTTCAATTTAGACATACTCTCTAAACAAGCAATGTTTTATGGGTGGCGTTTGTTCACTGGTTTATTATTGGAGTGAATAAGAGCCTAATTTTCTATACACTTTTAAATAAAAGATCCATGTTTGTGTTTTCATTTCGCTGTACCTTCCACAAGCATCATCAGGTTAACATGTGCCTCTGAATCTGGCGCGCTCACACATGCACACGTATGACTGAAAATCACCATCCGGGCATTGTATCAGCTGAATTTGTTGGTTTATAAACAGAATGCAAATGTAACTTCAGAGAGATCATGGTTTTTTACACTGAGGTGCTAAGATGGCTCTCTTGGGTTGAACATAAAAAGATGAATGAGATGGTAATTGTCTCCAGAACAAAGAAACCAGATTTTTTCCGCATGTGGCATTTGACTAGACCATTGTTGACGCATTTACGGAGTACAAGCACCTTGGTACCACAGCAGACAATGTGAAATGCCAACAGCAACACGTAAAAAAAAAACTAAATATTTCATGCATAATTTAAGGAGTTTTTCATTTGCCGAAAAACAAATACATTGCATTGTGTTGCGTAGAGTGCTTTGGGAGTTCCTGGCCCCAATTCCTCCGGTGAAAACAAAAATTTTGTTTTTTATTTAACCTTTATTCTCCCAAGTAGTTATCATTCTTGTTCTCGAATACTCATTTGCAAATAGCAGCCTCCAACGATGCTGGAAATGTTGCAGGTGTTCTGGTTCCAGGCAACCTCTGCTTTATGAGACAAACACATTTTTAATCTGGCTTGGAGGACTGTACATCGTTCACATGGTAAATATGTGGATTTACCTTCGGGCTGCCAGTCAGCTGATCCTAAAAAGGCATTGATAAGCCTTGTTGAGTTAAAAAAAAAAAGTTGTTACCAACAATATGTGGATGTGAAGTCCAATTTGGATTTCTTGCAAATTGTTGTACTGCATGTGAACCTGACACACATCAGTGGACTACAGCGGAATGAAATGAAGGGGGCCTAACATGCCACGACAGATTGTGAAACTGGGTAATCCAAAAAAAAAAAGTGGCAGTTTATTTTGCATTGTCATGGGTAACTGGTCACAGTCACAACATTTTGAGGATATGGAGTACTTAAAGGAGGCTAACTGTAGTAACTGAACTTGAAGTGAGAGGCGTTCATTGCTTGGGAGCGAGAGGAGTCCATAGACAGATGAAACCTGGCCATAGCTTCCTAAACTCCTCATTTTGTGCTATCATAACCATTCATTTTTGGCTTGGCATTCTCATCTTTCGTTGGGCGTCTTCCTTAGCGAACAGCTTTCTTGTTTTTGTCGGTAATGTGGTTTCATGGGAAACGTTAACTGTCTTACGCCATCTGGCCCTATTATGGCATGTGATTTGTTGTCACATTTGGTTTGGATGTTGCCCCCCCCCCCACTGCTTATGAAACCTGACACAGGGTACGGACTCATCTGTAAAATCATCCTGGAATAAATCCTAAATGTGGGCATAGGATCATTTCCTAAAATGTGCCTACGAACAATTTATGAAATGTCAGATGATCCGTTTATAAATATTCCTAAATTTGTGTTATTATTATTAGTAGTAGTAGCAGTATACTCTGGTTAAGTTGTATGTAAACAAATGAACATTTCCAGTTTTCAGTTTCAAGATGAATAATTTTAAATTTTTGTGTTGGTTTATGCACAAGATCAAATCTATTGAATCTAGAATCAAATCCTTGCATGCGCTGTAATCCCAGGACTCGGGGGAAATCGTAAGTTTCCATCTATAGCATTGCACACTCCATGGCATTAAGCTACAAAATAATTTCAGTTAAATCACTGTAAAAAAAAAAAAGCTCCTTTACATTTCTCAAAAAAAAAACATCTGAAAAAAATGAGATGGTATTGCTGTTGGTTTATTGTGTCAGCATCATTCAGTCAGTCTTATTCTATTTCATTACTTCCCCAAAATCACCCCCAAGAGAATACTGTAATAATATGCTTTTATGTGCAAATTCAATCTGGTTTAACTTTGCTCTTATTTTCCAATCCATGCCAAGTCTGAACTGTTGAGAACACCACCCGGGGAGAAGCATTTATGCTTAAATTAAATTTTTTTGCAACTGATAAAAATATCAGTCTCTCTATCGATCCATCTGTCTGTAGTTATATCCATAGATTCAAATGCATTTAGCCACTTCAAATTATATGAAATTGAATCAAACCTGAATTAGGGCTCCATTTTGGGGACACAGAAAGCCCCACACAAGTGGACATGCTGCTGTCGAAAGGACAGATATATTTCTGCATGTGAAGCAGAGAGGTCTAGATGGGTATTTTCATAATCGTTTTTGTTCTAACAGCTTTTTGTTTTGCCCTGAGTGTTTCAAAACGGGGTTGGGTTGGTCATTTGGGGGCTGTGGAGGAGTGTAAATGCATGGCCAGCAGAAAGGTATGCCCAAAATGTCCTCCAACAATATGCAAGCTAGTTCACACACACACACACACACACACACACAAATAAAATAGAAATCATCCCCATAACTGCCCACTAAGCACTAAGGGCAGATTTACTAAAGGACTGTGACTGTTTTTCTGACACAAAAGCATTTGATACAAGGTTGAAGTTTTGTTGCGTAAATAGAACCATTTTTGGTAAATTGGTTGTTAATGAGGTATCTATGACCACAACAGAGCCCCGATATAGTGAATGTTTTTCGCTGTGACTGTTTCCTTAGTAAATCTGTCCTTATGGTACAAGGGCTGCCTGTAAATAAATGACAGATGTCATGTCATGGACCCAGGTTACACATCTATCTACACATCTCTCCCTTAAGGCCTCAAATATATTTTTTAGCATTTGTACTATGGAATTCACAGTCTTGACTTAGTTTTTCCACAATTTTAAATCAGTAATCACATGTTTTCAACAGTTCCTATGGCTTCAATTACGTTTTAGGGCTCAAATTAGGGTTAGGGTTATGAAAACGATAAGTCTGAGGGTCGAGGCAAGTTCACGGCTGTGTTCAGCAGGTTAAAGAAAGGTTGGGACATTGGTTCTTTTTTGATTTTGGACAATCCAAAAATTTTGTATATACTAGTATAGGTACCTATGACCATAAAAGGATATGGAATTTATACATATTTTATCAGGGAAAACATTTTTTTTTAAGGCCTCAAATATATTTTTTAGCATTTGTACTATGGAATTCACAGTCTTGACTTAGGTTTTCCACAATTTTAAATCAGTAATCACATGTTTTCAACAGTTCCTATGGCTTCAATTACGTTTTAGGGCTCAACTTAGGGTTAGGGTTATGAAAACGATAAGTCTGAGGGTCGAGGCAAGTTCACGGCTGTGTTCAGCAGGTTAAAGAAAGGTTGGGACATTGGTTCTTTTTTGATTTTGGACAATCCAAAAATTTTGTATTTACTAGTACAGGTACCTATGACCATAAAGGATATGGAATATAACATATTTTTCAGGGAAACCATTTTTTTTTAAGGCCTCAAATATATTTTTTAGCATTTGTACTATGGAATTCACAGTCTTGACTTAGTTTTCCACAATTTTAAATCGAGTAATCACATGTTTTCAACAGTTCCTATGGCTTCAATTACGTTTTAGGGCTCAACTTAGGGTTAGGGTTATGAAAACGATAAGTCTGAGGGTCGAGGCAAGTTCACGGCTGTGTTCAGCAGGTTAAAGAAAGGGTTTGGGACATTGGTTCTGAAAACGATAAGTCTGAGGGCGAGGCAAGTTACGGCTGTGTTAGCAGGTTAAAGAAAGGTTGGGACATTGGTTTTTGATTTTGACAACCAAAATTTTTGTGTCCACCTAAGGTGGAATAACATTTAGGAACATTTTTTAAGTCAAATATTTTGCATTGTACTATGGAATCAGTGATATTTCCAATTTTAATCGTATAATGTTTTCAACGTTCTATGCTTCATAGTTTAGGGCCATTAGGGTTAGGTTATGAACATATCGGTCGAGCAGTTACGCTGTGTCAGTTAAAAAAGGTTGGGACATGGTTTTTGTTGGACATAAAAATTTGTATTATATAGTTGCCTATCTAAAGATAGGTTTAATATTATCAGGAAAACTTTTTTTTTAAGGCTCAAATAATTTTTTAGCATTTGTACTAGGAATTCACAGTCTTGACTTAGTTTCCCATTTTAAATCAGTAATCAATGTTTTCACGTTCCTATGGCTCAATTACGTTTTAGGGCTCAATTAGGTAGGGTTATGAAACGATAAGTTAGGGTCGAGGCAGTTACGGCTGTGTTCAGCAGTTAAGAAGGTTGGACTTGGTTCTTTTGATTTGGACAATCCAAAATTTGTATATACTAGTATAGGTACCTATGACCATAAAGGATATGGAATTATACATATTTTTCAGGAAACATTTTTTTTTAAGGCCTCAAATATATTTTTTAGCATTTGTACTATGGAATCACAGTCTTGACTTAGTTTTCCCAATTTTAATCAGTAATCACATGTTTTCAACAGTTCCATGGCTTCAATTACGTTTTAGGGCTCAACTTAGGGTTGGGTTATGAAACGATAAGTCTGAGGGTCGAGGCAAGTTTGGCTGGTTCAGCAGTTAAAGAAAGGTTGGGACATGGTTCTTTTGATTTTGGACATCCAAAAATTTTGTATATACTATATAGTACCTATGACATAAAGGATATGAATATACAATTTTTTCAGGAAACATTTTTTTTTAAGGCCTCAAATATTTTTTGCATTTGTACTATGGATTCACAGTCTTGACTTAGTTTTCCAATTTAAATAGTAATCACATGTTTCAACAGTTCCATGGCTTCAATTACGTTTTAGGGCTCACTTAGGTTAGGGTTATGAAAACGATAAGTCTGAGGTCGAGGAAGTTACGGCTGTGTTCAGCAGGTTAAGAAGGTTGGGACATTGGTTCTTTTTTGATTTTGGACAATCCAAAATTTTGTATATACTAGTAAGTACCTATGACATAAAAGGATATGGAATATACATATTTTTCAGGGAAACCATTTTTTTTAAGGCTCAAATAATTTTTAGCATTTGTACTATGGAATTCACAGTCTTGATTAGTTTTCCACAATTTTAAATGAGTAATCACATGTTTCAACAGTTCTATGGCTTCAATTACGTTTTAGGGCTCAATTAGGGTTAGGGTTATGAAAACGATAAGTTGAGGGTCGAGGCAAGTTCACGGCTGTGTTCAGCAGGTTAAGAAAGGTTGGGACATTGTTCTTTTTGATTGGCATCAAAATTTATTATAGTAGTACCTAATAAGGAGATATCATATTTAGAACATTTTTTTTAGGCTCAATATATTTTTGCATTGACTAGAATCATCTGATTGTTTCCCATTTAGTATCTTTCACGTTCAGCTCATACGTTGGCCATTAGTGGTTGAACATAAGTCTGGGGCAAGTACGTGTGCGAGGTTAAGAAGGTGGACATGTCTTTTTTTGACAATCAAATTTGTATATACTAGTATAGACTATGACCATAAAAGATTGAATATACATATTTTTTCAGGGAAACCATTTTTTTTAAGGTCAATATATTTTTTAGCATTTTACTATGGAATTCATCATAGTTTTGACTTGTATTCCATAATTTTACAATAGTAAACATTTTTCAAACAGTTTTTCCTATGGCTTATTACGTTTTAGGCTCAACTTAGGGTTAGGGTTATGAATAACGTAAGTCTGAGGGTCGATGGCAAGTTTCAGCGGTTACAGGTTATATGTAGAATAAGTTTGGGACATTGGTCTTTTGTTATCTTTGGACAATCCAAAATTTTTATATTTTAGTAAAGTCTTATGACATACAAGATATGAATATAACTATATTTTTTCAGGGATAACTATTTTTTTTTAAGGCTCAAATAATTTTTTTAGCATTTAGTTACTTATTACAGTCTTGACTTAGTTTTCACCATTTTAAATTAGTAAGTCAATTGTTTTAACAGTTTCCATGGCTTCAATTACGTTTTAGGGCTAACTTGGGTTAGGGTTATTAGAAAATCGATAAGTCTGAGGTCTTGAGGCTAAAGTTACGGCTGTGTTCAGCGGTTAAAGAAAGGTTGGGACATTGGTTCTTTTTTGATTTTGGAGAATCCAAAAATTTTGTATATACTAGTATAGGTACCTATGACCAAGAAGGATATGGAATATATACATATTTTTTCAGGGAAAACATTTTTTTTTTAAGGCCTCAAATATATTTTTAGCATTTGTACTATGGAATTCACAGTCTTGACTTAGTTTTTCCACAATTTTAAATGAGTAATCACATGTTTTCAACAGTTCCTATGGCTTCAATTACGTTTTAGGGCTCAACTTAGGGTTAGGGTTATGAAAACGATAAGTCTGAGGGTCGAGGCAAGTTCACGGCTGTGTTCAGCAGGTTAAAGAAAGGTTGGGACATTGGTTCTTTCGTGATTTTGGACAATCCAAAAATTTTGTATATACTAGTATAGGTACCTATGACCACAAAAGGATATGGAATATATACATATTTTTTCAGGGAAAACATTTTTTTTTTTTAAGTACTGTCGTCTGAGACACCTCCATGAATTTGTAACCAGAACAGTAATAAAAGTATAGCTAATAGTTTGTGATGCCTTTCTGCAGATTTGTCCCGCAAAAATGATAATTTGTCGTGTATGGTTTTTGACATATTAAGCATCGTATGTTATGAGCTGTGACGTCAATTTCCACCCAAATTTACTCTGTCGTTCATACTTGGTTTGAGGAAGATAATGTGAAGTACATCTTCAGGGCCACTTCAAAACGAAATCATTGGCTTTCAGTGGGGCATTGTGTTATTGAATGACCACTGAAAATACTCCACATGCCTATCAGATGTCTAGACCGTTTAAGTGGTATATATAATACAAATTTAAGCTTAAAAATAGCTGTAATTGTGCCCTAAGGCAGGCACATTCAACTAGTTAAAAACTGAAATACCACCTTGTTGCAACAAGCATTGGCCTGCACTGCATGTGCCTGTGTCTTTGAAAGATTACACACCTCTGTTGAATCTGCACCAGTGTTATTTACAGAAACACACATATTTTCATATTTATTTACATTTGTGAATATAACATGAAAAACAGTTGTAGGTTAAATATATCATGGTTGTTTTATTGTTTTTATTTACAATATTATATTGTTCTGTGGTAGCAATTATATGTGGATGGCTGCCTCCACAGTAAATTAAACATATATATATTTCCATAATTGCCCCCTTTACCAGTGCATGGTTGCCTCTATGCTAGTACCTGGCCTCTGGTGAAATGATGTCTTTTTTGATAAGATAGCTAAGGGCTCTTTGCATTTCTCAAAATTGACCCTGTTAGCTAAAGAGTCCACAAAAAAGAAAGATTTTGTCACAAAATAACACAGTGAAAATCAACCCAATTGAAATGACCCCAGACTTACAGAATTCAGATCATTTTGATCCGGACTAAAAGTTTCCAAAAAACCAGGCACAGGATAAGCTGTCGGCACACAGTAAAAGGGATCACAGAATGTCATAACAGGACTACAGCAAGTAAACGACAATTGCAATTTGGCTATGCTCCAACGACGAACCTTAAACAGCTATTGATTTTACCGATGAAGGAGCAGTCGATATAGCGTATAGGTAAATGCATCACACACCGTAATAACGGAGGTCTGTGTAATGGTGCCCTGCATCCCCCCAGGCCATCGACCCTCATCAACCCACGACTAACGGTTTCACCGCGATCTTGCAGTCTCAGCTCAACTGGGACACAGATGGGCTTTCTCTGCACTCAGCCAATTTTCTCTGGGCGGTGGGCAGGACTCACCATCCTCACCGCCTGCCAATGGTTTGCAGAGGACGTGCATTATCTTTCTCCCTCCTGAGAACCCCAGGCCCCCAATAAAATGCTTAATACTTTAATTACACCGGCCCTCGGAGGCCCCTGTATCACCTTAAATACAGAATTATTATTATGAATTAATATTTCATTTATTATTTATATTTACTTTACTACTACTACTACTACTACTACTACTGCTGTAATCGACAACAACAACAACCATAACAACAACAACAACATCAATAATTATAATCATAATAATAAAAATGATAATATACTTGCCTGCACAGCATGGCATAACTAAACCTATCACACATAATTAAAATGCATTGTCCTTTATTGAAATAATATAAGATTGTCACATTGACCAGGAAGCAATATTAAATTTTCACCGAAGGCATTTAGTTGCTTACTGATGACATTTTTAATAAAAGTGCAGTAGCAGTGATAAGACATATGTCTCTGTTATTTATGTTATCTTGATGCAACTCTCCACCTACAGTGTTTAATTGTTCTCATATTTACCGATGGCAGTGCAGCTATTCATAGACAGTTAATGTTTGTACGCATCGGCAGAACCAGTAACCAACATCTAATTTTAAATTGAAAACTTTTTTATTGTTATTTGTTGGATTTAATTGAATTATACAATCAATGTTTCAGTAATCTTGACCTGCATCAAGTATACCCGATGAAGGGGAAGATGACTGAAACATATGTAATTAAATAAAATAGTTTTTAAGTGAGGCATTGCGTGGGACTGTACTTGTAATAAAAGTTTTTCCTGTTCTGATGCGCCTGTCGTAGTAGATGTGCAGATGTCTTTTTAAAATAAGAAAATACGCAGTTTTCCCACTGAATCTGAATTTTGATTATATATGTCTTCATTTAAGTGTATCATCACTTTTTTGGCCAATGGCTGCCTCCTGCCATGCAATAGCAGGTGCTAAATCTCCCCCTGCAGCAAATGATGTAAATGATGACCTCTTGTCCTTTACCGATTTACTCTTGCCATCTGAATTCCTGCTGCTTTTTACAATTTTAGTTTTAATATTAATTAATATGGCAATTAACATACATATAATGTTTTTGGCAAATGTGGCTCAGTTGGACAAAGCCACTCCAATTTGCATATTCTCTGGATATGTGCAGAATTATGGAGTGGGAATGCCACTCACCATACGACCTCATGTAGTTCCCACTCTGGAAGTGCGTACTGCCCAGCAAGGCGTGGCGAGTGGAGTGTGTATATCCAGAGAATGTATGGGGTGTTGAAGTTCCTTCCTTACATATATTAAAGATGGGGACTGATGCCACTTCCTGCCCTCGGCGGCAGATCTCACTTAGATGACTAATCGAATAATTCCACTTTTTTTTTTAAACACACGATTAATCAAGAAGTCACTCTCAAGTCCGTAAAGCCATCAAAATTAATGAGCTTCCTCCAAGCCATAAATAAGTTCCCATTCTCAACTTCCTTTTAATGCATCATCAGTGACACATCACTGATAGATTGCTCATCCTTATCAACTTTTTAAAGTAGATTCTTAAACAAGTTTTTTTTTTCTGTGCGTTTCTAGGTGATTGCTAGGTACTATCAGTGAAAATAACTTGCGGAAAAAAGTTGAAAACTACTGAGATCATAACTGTGTGTCACGTACACGTACAAAATGTTACTCACATATAGTGGCGAAGCACTTCTGAAATGGTAGCAGTTTTGTTCTGAGGACAATGAGGCATCTTAAATGTGCACACATACTGCCCCCCATTCAAATTATTCACCCCCAACAGTTAAGATGAGGAAATAAGGCTGTGCAAAACAAACGATATGAGGCTGCATACTCAAGAAAAATAAAAATAAATAAAAATTTTATACTAATAGGAAACTCTGTGATGATGGGGAGGGGGGGGGTGGGGGCAGAAGAGATCGTTATAATACTTCCACAGAGTGCCTTTTTGTTCCACAGCCATCAACTTGTGTCATACTGCAATTACCGATGTGAATGACGGGTGCAGTTGCAGCAGTCGTGGGTGTTTCAGATAAAAACAGTGCTGATGCTTGAGATCACTTGTGAAATGGGTATCGCTCGTCTGCTATTGTGGAGAGGGCAGTAAGTCAAATAGCTGGACGTCGCACAGCACCAGTAGCATTAACTTCAGGTGAAGATTCATGTCAAGTGAAACAAAAAATTGTTTCAGACGGTTGTTTTGTGATCTTCAAAAACGAAATATTGTATTACATGCCTGCTTCTGCTTGCTTTTGAAGATTGCAAACGTAGGTCACAAATTAAAAAAAAAATATTATCAAAGTGATAGAATACTGATTGACAAAGACCACCATATTAAAATGCTATTACCATTTATAGACCTCTTTTCAAACTCTGAATAAAAAATGTGTCCTAACAGAGTAGACAACTCTTGGTTGAAACTGGTGAGAGGAGGACTGACAGAAGTTTGTTTCAGAGCCCAGCAGAAGGCTACAGAAACAGCAAACAACAATTATTCCAGTGTTTCCCTCCCTCTGCTGAGGCTCTGGCCATTACAAGATGGAGAATGTGTCTTTGCCATCAGCTTTATAGGATTCACACAACAGCTCCGGGTCTCTGTGGGCGATTCCACATTAAAACCCCCTTCCCTGGATGTGTTTTCATTTCAATTACGCAGATCCGCTCCTGCTGATCACATCACAAGGGAGGATCAAGGACTTAGCCACATGCCGCCCCCCCCCCCCAATCACCCCCCTCCCCAATCTGCCTCCATGGACATCCAGCCCATATTTGTTATTTAATTCCCTGTGACCTGCACTGCTTACCTCCGAAATGAGTACTTTAAAACATGCAACTCTCGGAACGATAACCTGTGAGATTTAAGGCTTAAGTCACCATCTTTGCGCGGGAAAATAATAATAATAGTAATAAAAACCTCCTGGGTGAATGGTGATGATGCCTCAACTCAATAGTCCATCAGTGAAAGACCTATCCCCAAATGTACAAGCTTGAAATACACTAGTCCAGATGAGCAAGATGAAGGAATGTAATTCCAGAGCAAGCATAGGATAGGAGACACATGCAGGTGTCTGATGGTACTGATTTCAAAGCATTCAAAAGAGAGAACATTGGAGTGAGGGACTCAACCCATCCCCCAGATCCCCCCCCCCCCCGCCCATCCTCAAAAAAATAAAATAAAATCTGCAGCAACCACCCCTAAGTAATACATTATGTATAAGAAAAAGAGAAGGAGATTTTAACAAATATATTTATCTGGATTCAATGCACAGTTATTGCTAGACAGGCAATTGGCGAATCGCTAAATTGGGCAGCATGGTTGTAATTTTTTATTTTTGCCATTTTATTTCTGTACTCCACTGGTCATTTATTTGTTACACTGCGTATAATTATTTATTGATGAATATATCACATTTGCATTTTATAGTTAAAGGATAAAAATATTACAGAGTAAGAAAACTCTTGAAAATACTGGGAGTGATAAAGAGCATAGAGAAATTCATTGTTTCTTTCTCTGTTGTCATCTGCAGCACCTCTTATCATCACACACAAACTTGCAATTTATTTAATCCGCTACATGCCAATCATTTTACAAGAAAGAGACTTGCCATTGTCACATCTATATTGCATCTTTGTAGAAAGATTATTATTAATTAGTTACTATATATTATTGTGTGAAAGAGGTACAGTACAGAATTATGGTCAATCCTGTATTGTAGTGATTATGTAAGATTATCAGGCTGTGAATTCCAAGTACAAAACCTCTGGCAAATGAATGCATAACTTAACTCAGAAATTATAACTTTGTAACTTTGAAAGTGATGCGAACATATACAATTTATATAGATTTTAATTCTTAAATTTTAAGAATTTGAAACCTTTCTTTTTTGCAAATTAAATCATTTATGCTAGCCTTGTCATTTAAAAAACTGGCTATTATCATTTATAGCTATAATCTCTAGTTTCAATTATTTACCAATAATCAGTTATATGGCTTTCAATACAGAATTCATAAATATGATATTATATAAGCATGTCTTATGGATACTGATTGCAACTGGTCATATAGGAGCTGTGGTACCAGGCATCAGCCACAAAAATAATAATAATACATTAAAAAAAAAATTTAACTGGTAAACTAATTATAATTGTAAACTAAAATACTGGTAAAAAATAAAATAAAATCGTTAAACGTATGCTCTCTCCTCCTTGTTTGTGATCACACAGAGCCGAACACACATCCGCACACCCTACAAAAAGAGTATTATTTTCCCCATGTATACTCTGGTGTATATATTTGAAATAAAACACTGAGCTCTACCGCTGCAAAACAGCATCGTCCCGGCTGGAAATCGATTGGCGAGAATAATTTACAGGAAACACTGTCATAAACCACTACGCTGTTGAAAATCGTTCGGGCAGCTCTTGACAGCAGCATCCAATTTTGAGCGGAGCTTTCTGCTACTTAAAGGATAAAGCCAGGTTGGTCACTCTCGTGTATTAAGTCAAACTTCAAAAGGCCATCACCAGGCATACACACCGCCTCAATGACCAAGGAGTTACACAGCTGCATGCGGCAATTATTCCCCAAAGTTGTGATTTATAGAGAGCGACATGCAGCTTGCTTTCATGTGCATAGTATAAAGTTTAAAATTTTCGATACAGTCTATAATAGCTAAAATTTTAACAGTGCTTTATTATTGTTCCCGGTTCTGAAGAGGCCGCTTGTAGTTGCAGGCCTGTCTCATTATAGCATTGTGTCCGGTCAATTCCAGAGGGTGCCCTCATATCCCCGTAAACTCCTAGAGGGCCACCGCTTATTTCCATTCTGCCCTCCACCAGATAAGCCACACAGTTATTGCATCACGGGGGCCACAGCACTGATTGGTGCAGGCAGGTCGCGGATGCCCAGGTGACCAGAAGTGCTCTCGCCGATCTGTAAACACAATAAAGTACAGCCGCAGGAAGGGTGTAGAGGAAGGAGCGCTGAAGAATGAACGGTTTTATCTTTGGCGATGGTGATGATTTCTAGCTTTTCTTCGCCTACTGAGGTTGTTGAGTGAACCTTCTATGTGTGATGTGCTGCAGTAGATTTATCACATTATCTGGCTTTGAGTTTCATCTAATTTTTCTTTTTATTCCAAAGAGAAAATGGATCCCCCCTCCATAGGGGTTGAAGCCTCTTTCTTTCTCTCTGATTTACAAACGTGGGATTTAACTGCCATTCACTGCTGCAAAGTCTAATGCTTTTAGAAAAATGGTCTTTATTAAATTCAGAGCAGTGGGACCCCTAAGCAGTGTATACCTCGGTGATAGAGGTGTTTGTATGAAGCACAGGATCACGGTGCCTTCAAATGCAGCTGGTTTACAACAATTTACCTGTTTATTCAAGGCCAAAAACATGGTCCCTTTATTCCTCAGGCAATATTAAAGGCATGACTCATTTAGTCTGTGCGGTTTAATACATGCATTTCTGTTCACGCTGTCAGTTTCAACACTTTCTTGTTTACCTGTTCTCAATTAAAGGGTAACTCATGCTGAAACCAGACTATCTATCACAAAATAAAGAATGCTTTCTTATCCCCTGTAACCTTGACGTCAAATGTAATTCACAACAGTCTATCTGAAATAAGTTAAACAGAGTCATCACATATCCTAGTGACTCAAATGGTGCATTCGATTCACACTGGATTTCTTGTGAACTTCTCATCACCACATGAAACAAATCTGCCTTATCTTTCCACATCTGAGAACTGAAAACATTGTTCATCCAAGCTCTTGTGTCCTGCATATTTTCGATTAGTTCATTAAGTGCCCCCCCTCCCCCCTTACCCCTTCATTAGCTTAGCCGCGTGCTAATCGCAAGCCTTCCCATGAGCCCCCAGTGAGAATCGCAAGCCTTCCACAGTACGCCACCGAGGGTTCCGGAACAAACCGCATTCTCTCCGGTGCGAGTGACTCGGTGGCTACCCAGCGCACGGGCGCTTTCCGACGCGTGCGCGCTTCCGATTGGGATTACCTACCTCTGCGCCGCAAGAACTCCCGCTTGCCTCAGTAGCGGCTCCTTAGAACCGATTAATTGTATTACGCGAGCCCCCCCAAGATCAAGGAGCGCGTTGAGAGGCCTTGCACTTTAGATGCTGCTCCCTCCGTAAAAGGCTGGGGTAGCCAATAATGCTCGGTGCAGCCAGAAGACGGAAAAGGGGCTTCCATCTCCGAAATAACACGTCTATTACTGATCAAACCTCAGATCTGGTCAGGACCTTACAAGCATCTGCCAACAACCCATATTGTATTTTTCAATTATCTATGAAGCGCACCTCAGCCTTGCCGCCGGAGACTTCTGAAGTGATGTAGGAAAAGGCAATATACATTTCCCCAGCGGTATCAGTGCCGTTTAATGGTTTAGGGAACAGGGTTTGTACCTCAGAGGCTTTTGTGTACCACTCTGCCATTGTACCCATGAGTAAGGTACTTAATCTGTAAATGAATAATACGTAGAAATTGAAGCTGTATAAGGTACTTAATCCATAAATGGATACTATGTTGAAATTGAGCTGCATAAGGGCATCTGTTAAATTTTGTCAATTTGGTTGGTGGTAGTTTATGGGCAGCTATGAATCATATTCCTGGTTGCAATATCAAGCGACTGTAATAATACTGTAATATTTTCCTGCTCAAGTCACAATGGTCTGGAAGTGATTCGGATAGGATGTAAAATCGAGGGGGAACCTTATTGAAAAAGATTATGTGGACATTGTATGTAAAAAATATATTGTGATCCCTTGGGTGGTATTTGTTAACAAGAATTATACATGAATTACACTGTAGGTTCTGTGATTCCTTTCAAAATAGCACATTAGTCAGGATAGTTCTTCTGCTTTATCTTCCTTTTCTTCAAAAAAACCTTCTGTTTCTTTTTTCTGTGGATAAAAAGGCCATGAAGAAGTATTCAAATGTTGAAGCTTTTTAAAAATATGAATTGAATTATCCAGCTGAGGTCTTACTGTTGGCATTCTTGCAGAATAATCATTTAAAAAAAACTCTCACATTTAAATATGGGTTTAAAGGAGCCTTTTGAATTGGTATTAGTATATTCTAGGTAACTCTTAATGTTGTGTTGGGAACTGAAGCACTCAACAGCCCCAGAAATCTCACTTCAAAAAAAATTCAAGGTAGAATAAATTTCTGCTTAAGTGACCTCAGTGGCCCCAGAGGCGAAAGCTTTCTGTGAAAGGTCGGGTAAAATTAAAATAACCCTGGCAGCTGACGCAATTTCAAAATGCAAATAAGCAAAAAAATTAACGGCCCATGCATCGCTGAGTATTTCCTGCATAGACCTTTTACCATAGAGTCATGATATAGAGTGACATGATATTTTATATGTTTAATATACCCCATATGGCATATATTAGCATTTTAATATATTACAATGTATTACATTAATTTCCAGGGATAGAAATATCAAATCTAGCCAGCGGTTTTCTTTAAAAACAGGAGGCAATGTCTGGTAGTAATCTCTCTATTATGCAATACAGCACATGTTTAACCAAATGGGCATCCTCTAATGCAGTCCATCAAACAATTGACAGTTATAGCTTTATTAAGTAAAGACATCTTTTTTTAACTGAAATCATGCCTTTAAATATTCTGTATACTTTTGCCTAGCGCTGTTTTGCATTTGTGACTTTGTAGACATGAGAGGGACGATGTAAGTATAATGCAACATTATACTAATGTTGCTAATGTAAGGGACAATGTATACTTATTGTGTCTTAAATGTTTTTGTAATCTCGGCTACATTGAAAATGAGGGCCTGGCCCTCAATTGTACCTCCGAGATTTAAATAAAGGTTATGATGATGTAAGTATAATGCAACATTTTGGCAAATATTATCCATCATTTCTGCTACAGTCCATGCAGTAATTGACATTTTTAGGGATGCTGCAGTTTGTTAGTATGATAAACACGTGGTATCATAGTTACATGGTAAACACAAGCTCTGCATATGATTTGTCCCAATCACCATGATATTGCTCACTGATACAAAGCAGGGATGGCTTGACAAAGACACACTTCTTTGTCCATCGAATGCATAAAAATTGATATGCATAAAAATGTCATCTTCTATTATTAGGAAAAATACTATTTTAGTCTATCCACCTTACTTATTGCAGGAATGCAGACATGACCATGATGACTGAATTTTGTGTGCTCGTTTCGGGTTGCCAGTAGAAATGAGTTCGCTGTAAACACTAGACTACTTTCCTCTGTCATTAATATCTAACGCCAAAAAAAAAAATTAAAAAAAAACTTGCATTTGCAACACAATAGTGTCAGACCTAGCTAACAAGATTCCATTGAAGGTTTATGCCTATTAAATGCTTGTGCTTTTTGGAGGTAGAACCTGATTTCATTATCATTTGAAAAGAAATTGTAAACACTAACGTGGAATGCTGGACTGTGGGCAGAAGTGGGCTGGATTTCTCTTAGCACCTCCCAGGATTTTAGTAATAGCAGCTTCTCTGCGAAGCATGAGGGGTTCATGTCAAAAAAGCTTAGCCTCCTTTATTCTCTTGTGACAGCCTTAAATTTTTCAACTATGGGGTGGGTGAGGCAGACTGAATTTTATGAATGTGCAAGTATCTATAAAATGAGCTGTCAAGAGATTTGAGCTGATGCAGAGGATCCAAAAGATGTGGATCTTTGTCTCTTATGAGAATCTGTGCTCTATTTCAGCACTGTTAGGGCGCGTAAGCCAATCCTCTTAGTGAGCGATGTTGCTACTCTTCAGCTGAGTCACAAGACCTCAGCCTACACGTTGTATCCACACATGGGCGGCCGGTATTTTTGTTGTACATAGGCCTGTATGTTACAAGATGCTAGTAATTGCAACAGGTTGCAGATAAAAAATGTGAAAGAGGTAACAGACTCATACCTCAGGTCAATATTTCAAAGCCAATTATAAACCTGAGTTTAAACATTTTATGCTATTTTAAATAAAATGCATGTTTCTTGTGGAGAGACAGAAACAATATCGAGCTTTTTGTTATGACAATGTCACTGTTTCACATAAAGGATAAGAGTGAATGGAGATCTGGCTTCCATTAAATCACCAGGTGGGGAAAGTATATTGCTTGTTGCTAATTATGTAATTTATTGCTCAATGGCTTTATCCCTGAAGTTAATAAAGTTTAATATTACGGAGATATGACTACTTACATAATCTGTGGCCGGGGACCGAATCACAGTACACGGGGGCTAGTCAACGAACTTTTGTCATAAATTAAGAGAAGGGGGCACACAATGCAAATGCTCATTACATCCCTCCATGACAGTACTTTAATCATGAGGGATTGTGGGCAACAGTCTGTGAAAATATCTTAATGTCCTTTACCTTAACAGCAGTCCAATCAATTTTATGCACGGTGCCTGCAGACTCTAGCTATGGTGCTTATCTAGAGGAGCTATAAGGAGTAAATCACGTAGGTTGTTTACATTGTGTAGTGAGGCTCAAAACTAGTGGGAGGGAGAGGGAGATTACAGGTGCCTCTTGGAAACATGCTGTATTTGCAGGGCCCAAGTGTTAGGACTTTTGCCCAAGATATTCCTGATTTTACGGAGCAGCTGCTGAATCAAGTGGAGTTGGAGGACTGCGATCAAAAGATGGAATGAATGCGAACAGTTGCGTAAAGTTTCAGAATGAAATAAAAAATGGCATGGGAAACGGAGTCCAAAGAGAAAAAAAAATGGAGGATCTCATGCCCGAAGTGATGCTTGCAAGGCATAGCCAAGCCTACCAGCCTAGGAATCCAGCTGCACAATAATTACGTCTCCGTAGGATTCAGGGAAAAGTTTTCAAACTAAATGTTAGCGGCGTGAGAGCACAACAGAATCCGTGGGCGTCTTGCCTACATGGAGAGGGGGGGGAAAAAATCCAGAAAACAGACTAATTGCATTATCTCTCAAGCAAAGAGGCGTCCGCTATGTAGCCACCTGGCATCCCCCTTTTCCTGCTGTGACTGATTTCAGTGGGAGAAAGAAAAAAAAAAAGATTTTGTTTTAGAAATCATGACGGAGAAACCTCCAACAATGCACTGCACAAAAATGAATGAATAAATAAATAAATAAATAAAATAAATAAATAAATAAATAGTTTCTTTGATGAACGGTATTTGAGCTGTCGGGAACCGCCACTGTGAGTCAACAGTTTGAGTACAGACCTCTGTAGCATGTGTACAAAATGCTTTACCGCTTTACCGCTTTACCTCTCCCTTGAGCAGCACACAGGTTAATCATCGTTTTCCCAACTGGTTTCACCACTGGCAGAGAGGTGACTGTGGAGAGCGGGTTCCCCTCATAAAAGATGGATGACACCTAATGGATTCGACGCAGCACACGGAGAGAGTCGGCACAAGTTTGCATTAACACACTCTGAACCGCTGAACTCTTAACACCTGCTAGACGCGCAGCTCTACTAGCCCCCCTTGGCTTGTTTTGCCGTACAATGGAACATTGGACCCAGTGCACAGCTGAAACTGGTAAATGGATGGACTGCATTTATATAGCGCTTTTATCCAAAGCGCTTTACAATTGATGCTTCTCATTCGCCAGAGCAGTTAGGGGTTAGGGGTTAGGTGTCTTGCTCAAGGACACTTCGACACGCCAGGGCGGGTTTGAACCGCAACCCTCCGACTGCCAGACAATTGGTCTTACCTCCTGAGCTATGCGCCCTATACGATTGAACGATTGAACATGGGCAGTTGTGTTCCGTTCTTTTGATATTTTGTGCATCCGTGCATGCATACAAGAGCACAACAGAACTGGGCTTTCAACTGAAAGGTTGTTGGTTTGAATCCCAGGTGATCCGCAGCCATGGTACCCTTGAGCAAGGTACCTAACCTGACTAAAATTAAGCACACCTGAGGTATTCAGCTGTGTAAATAAACTGTATGTGAAATGTAATCTGAATAAGCGTAAAGTGCAGAAAAGTATCCGTAGTTCAGGTCAGTTTCTAAGTCTATGTTAACACCACACATGTTGATGCCCACTTCCGAGTTTTATCCTCTAATTTTTTTTTTTTTGACCGCTTGTTTATATCCACTTTTAAAAGTGACCCATTTACACTTGAGACAACTTGCATGCGTACAAAAATGTTTGGTTAGCAATGCGAAGGTAAACAACAACGCCACAGCCATATTGCCACCTGCAATGGGCACGAAACTGGACAGAAAAAATAATTCAAGCTATTGCTTTTTGAAGCATCTTAGGTCTGCCACGAGCATCCGCTTTATTTTGGCCTATACCGACTGTTCGGCCCGCAGGCTTAAAAGGCGCGTAACCATGGTATCCGTCTACTGGCCTGAGCCTTTGTCCTCCATTTAATTTCTTTTAGTATTTAATGTCACTAGCGGAGAGTGGTTGTGCATCTAATTACGTGTCGCTTCAATCAAATGCAGATTTTGAATGATGAGTGAATAGGATTGACTAGGAAATTCAGATCTGTGCGTTTAGATGACAGGTGCATTGGCAAATATCAGATTCCTATCAGATTTATTTCCACATGAATGTGGCCCAAAACGGATCTGATCTCTTTGCCTGTTTACACGTTCATGATACATAATCTGATCTGTGCCATGTAGCCAAAAAATCCAAATTGGGTCACACCAGGCGGTGTAAACGTAGCCTGAGTATCAGTTCTGATCCTCAGCACCCTAGCTCTGAGCTTCAGTGTTAGTTTTCCTGCTAGCATGTTACGCTAATGCGTCTAAGGAGAAGATGCAGGCTTCATAAACCATTTATGGTGCTGATATGTTTAGTTTCAGTACCTGATGAATGTAACAGGTCCTCCATCTTGGCTCTCTAAACTACTCCGGAAGGAAAATAACCTCTATAATTTTAGGCTTACTGGGAGGCCTGTTAACAGGATTTGTGCACCAAAACATTAAACGGAAGCATAATGAACTTCCCCTGTTTCTATTTGGAGAAACTTCCCCCCAGTCACTTCGCAAGTGCCCCCACTGAGCAAATGTCTTAATTTGCATTTAAATGGAAAAGAAACGTTTTTGTTTTTTTCTTTTTGTAAAGCTGATTCACATTAATGTTTGATTTGACATGCTTTTTGTTGTTCATAAATAGCGTTCGTTCTCCAAGCACTGCCCAGTTTATTGCATTGCATGACTCTTTCCCATTGCTTCTGTGCCAGACAGTGAATGTAACCCCAAGTAACCCCACTCAAGTTTACCCCAAGTAACCCCACTTAAGTAATTATTACCTTTCTATCAAAATATGTTTGCAAAAAAGTGAAATATCCAATACTCCATTAAAAAGAAAAATGATCCATTGCAGATAAACCATGCATATGTAGTTTCAACCCATCCAGCTAATTGATCCAACTTAATTGCCGTGTTTGTTTTTGTAAGCAGGGTTCAGTATTACCACAAAACCTACAGTCGCTGTCCAGTACCATGGTTCTGAACATCTGAAAAGATGGCAGAGCTTTTCGCCCTGTAATTAGCACATGATGCATAGTGGTATTGGCAAGACAGTTTCTCACGATCAATTATACGATTAATTAAGTGGTCTATATGAAATAAAAAAACCCAGCTTTATAAGTATAAACTCACAACACAGTCTGCTGCGAAAGCACAGATTTGATCCAGATTTTCTTAAGAGCATCGTCTTGGATTCCTGCAGGATTTGCGGAGGCAGTTCCTGAGCTAAGGGTAAAATAATTATCCAACTTGAAATTATTTTAATAGACAGCGGTCCTTGCACTTTCACTGAATTTGAAGGTCAGTGATATTTGCTGACTTCCAGTCCACTTGCCTGGTCTGTTGGCTGTGTTTATATAGGTCACTGATTCTCCAGATTTATGTTGTCAAACCTTTCACCAGTTATTTTCTTTGTTTCATTGTTGTAATGGTTTGCTGGCTAGCTGGCTTATTAAGCTGTCAATTAACTGACAACGGCAAGGCCAAACAAGTAGTAGCTCCTCCTCAGCTACTGATATATCTAATTACATGGATTGGCCTCGTAATTAATTGTATTATATAACAGTATTAGTTCATTTGATTAATGTCCATTATCAAAATGTTGTCGCAACAACAATGGTTCTGCCAGCAAATGCCCTGCCCAGACTGATTCAGGCCTGCACCACTGCTGAGGAAATCTGAATTCATTGCGGGCCATTTGGGCTTGTTATTTGAACAAATCCTGCTTAAAATGTCACTTTATATCTATTTCACTTTATACCTCTTTGCTCATAAAATGTACACTCACAACTTGGTCCTGGAATGCCATGCTCATTGTATTTGGTTCATCCAAGCTCCTAATTGCATAATTTTATGAGGTAATATTGTACTTTAATGTAGCTGGACCATATGCCTGAGGTACTCTACATTTTTATGGGCTATGGCCCCATGAATTACTGGGTCACTGGATTAGAGGACCTCTCTACATCCTTTTTTACAGTTTCTACTGTATATGAAGTCCCCAGTTGTACCCGACCATAGGTCAGTGACTGCTTTTCCTTCAGGCACCCACGTCCCAAGATATATTCACTGAACTGGTGGGCATATTCTTTCTAAAATGTATCCCTTTCTGTAGTACTGTTTGCATTTTTTCCCCATTATTTTCTCCTAACTGCATTCTTTCTGGGAAAACATACACTACGGCACTTTATAACAATGAAATTGTAGAAAGTGTGATTCCTCAGATTCATTAATTGATTTCAGTCCAAGAGTTAGGGCAGTGAGTAATGTTTTCAGTCAAGCCAAAATGAAATAAAACAAGTTTTTCACAAAACAGTGTGGGCAACAGCACTGCAAGTCCCATTTGGTTGAAAAATGGATTTACTCACATGGTTCACTTGCCAATGAATATTAATATGATAATGAATATTAATGAGATTTCTAATCCGTAGTTATAGAGCAAGTGTAAAATGAAACCAGAGATGTCCGTCTGCCCACACGCCACAGAATATGAATAAACTTATAAAGTTAATGAATGCCTGGCTGCCTTTCGCCTACAAAAAATAAGACAACTCAGAAAGAGAAATATAAAGCACTGAAAAAAATTATAGCAGCTGCACTTGCAATCCTCATGGAGCAGCTTTCTTCAAAAGGTTTTTTTTTAATTCAAAACCCCTGATTCTTGTGCATTTTTAATTTGACAGTTGATGGAATGATTAGCCCTATGATAGATTGGCAACCAGTCCAGGGTGTATCCCTGCCTCTCGCCCAGTGCACGCTGGGATGGGCTCCAACACCCAGTGCAACCCTGACCAGGATAAACAGACTGTCATAGGCTGTCATTCATTGAAATGTATAGTTTTTTTCAATTTCTTATTTACAGCATTGCATATTCCCCAGATGGCTAATTTTCCCAAGAAATTGGAATTAAATGACGAAGAGTATGTTATCAGATATTATATTTTATTTTTAAATGTATCCACATTTCTTTTTGAATGTGGAGAATGGTAATTTATCCCACCAGATAATCTGTACATCAAGCTGTAAAGGTACAATATAAGTCCACTACAGCATATTTTACACTTGGAAATTGGTATCAGTATGAAGAAGTAACCCATTAAACATGGGATGCGCTTTGATTATGTCCAAGAATTTGTTTTTTAATAAAGAGACTTGATGTACATGTACAAAGAGTGGCATGCATAATTATACCAGTTCCAAAATATTCATGCAGGCTTTAACACCTCCAAATCATGAAGCTAGACCATTGCTGGTTCTCCAACATGCAGATGTGATTGGTACTGCACAGTGGCTGTTGTACTCATGCAACGTATAACATGTGATTGAGATCAGATTCCCTGTGTCATTTACACAACCTTCTGGCATTAAATGGCTAGCATACTGTTTCCCTCCATGGTAGAAAGAGACAAGTGTTGGTGTACAGGCAAACAAGCAAGGTGGGGTTTTTTTTCTTCTTCTTCTCATTTCTCATTTACTTATCGAAGCAGCAAGCAACCTGATTCATCAGCAGGGGTGAGCCTGCTTGCATAATCGACCGCGGAGGATTTTTCGATGCGTCTTTTTGGAAATCCTCTCCGAGTTTGAGGCGGGAACACGTGACGGGAATCAGCGCTCTGCGTGGCAGAGATAAGGGTGAAGAGATGCGGCCCGATTCCCTCACATGTCTGAGAGCGTGTCAGCTCAGCGACGGACGCGTCTTCAGTTCATCTATAAATGTCCTGCGCATGCATATCGACCTGACCGTTTTGGATGCGATAAAGCATAAACTATTATATACTGGGGCCTTATCTGTAGGATGACCTAACTTCACATGTGAAGACTTATCAATTATGCACTTGATTTATTTTAATAGGCAGGCTGGTCAGTTCAGCTTTCTACTTGTTCAACCACATTCAACTCAACTCTAACTCGTCTCTCAATTATTTTAGGGAAAAGGAATTTCATCAATGCAATTTTGTCCTTCAAGGATTCGGGTTATTAAGAATAACACAGTCTACTTACTTTTAATCTAGTGTTTTTGAAGTTCAGATTTAACCCAAAATTCGAGTTGCATTGGCAGCAAATTGAACTGGATCTCTTCTAATCCGCCTTTGATTTGACAGGAATTTCACCGCCAGTCAGAAACCAAGGTGTTCACAGTTCAGTGCATTAGAGTTAACAATGTCTGCGGTCTATGACCTTGACTTTATTTGATTTGCTCTTTGTTGGAGCTGAGTGGATCACAGCTCTCAACAATAGCCTCCATTCATGTGCCCTTTTGTAGAAAGTATAAAGGATTTTAAAACAAATTTCTAGTTGAAAATTGTGTATAATTACTTTTCCTCTAGATGAATACTGTATGTTTAAATAAAGTAAGAAGAGCTACTGATTCAGATGACAAGTTTATGTCACAATCAGAACTGTATTTGAATAAATTAGGGTTTGGAATGGAAAATATCATTGCTATTTCTTTGGCAAAGTGTCATGTAATAATAAGCAGTTTACTATAGCCTGTCACTCATGTATGTCCACAGACCATGCAGTGACTTGCACTGCCTACATTGTGTACGCCTGTCATTTCTTTAATATTATGAGTGGGAAGGGGATATCACGAGATGGGTGGAGCTAGGGGGCCTGGGAGAATATTTTCTGTGTGCTAAATACTACATTGTAGAGTAATTTTTGTTACCATGGAAATAGATGGGTAATATTGATAACTTTGATAGAAAATGGAATTTCATAACTTTAATAAAAGTGTCCAAAACAAGATTTTATTGCATACTATGACAAAACCAAATTTATGCTTTATTCTAACATATTGGAATAACTGTCATCCAGCAGAGAATTCATATGTTTGTGAAAAGTAAGATAAAAAATTGACAGACAGGCTTAATTTCATTCACTTTTAGACACAGTGGTATAACCCATGACTGTATAACATTTACATTACATTACATTACATTACATTACAGGCATTTGGCAGACGCTCTTATCCAGAGCGACGTACAACAAAGTGTATAACCATAACCAGGAACAAGTATGACGAAACCCCTAGAGAGAAGTACCGGTCCAAGTACAGGGAACAACCGCATAGTTCAACTTGGACCCTGGTGGTTAAACTGATTAACACTGATTAACACATTTATTAAAAAAAAATTTTTTGGGTAAAAGTCTTACATGGGCAAGATCACTCCTGTAATAAAAGTGTTGCCATTAATGTGACAACCTCTGATCCAATGCCTGTGGATCAGTGGTGATTGAAATGGGTTCCATTCTTCATTGTAAAACGTTTTGAGATGAAACATACGACATACTATAAATACAATCCCTCATCACACCAGATAAAGCAACAAGTTCTATGAGCACTTGTAACCACATATCTGTATGGATTTCAAACATTTCTCTTAAATTAAATTTTGAAATGCAGGCTTAAACTCACGGCCCAGTGTATATTTGTTACCCTGGTGTCTGCACTTGGTGATTTCTCCAAGCTGTTGGTTATTAGTATTTTTATTTAAAAAACATTTTTTAACTTTTAAAATAATTTGAAATGGCATTTATATATGGAGTGGGCTAAGTACATATAGTGACAAAGATAATTTGGAGGAGGTATGCACCTCAGAGATTGATAAAGTCTGAAATTTCAATAGGGGGTCACTCCATTACAGATACCCTTACTTTTTGCAATAACTGAAGTCTGGTGATAATGCACATATACTGAAAAATTCCCTTCCATTTCCCAGTTGTGGGCAGACAACACTGTATACAGCCTTTTACACTGCAGCCATGTCCTCCTATAAAGGCCCATCCATCTTCTGAGCAGATATGCTTCCTTGTGCATTGTAGGCTCTTTACTTCTCCACACCTCCTCTGAAGCCATCGATCTGGGGACTCAATTGTCTAAAGTAATTTACTGCCCGTTCCCCCCACACGAAACATTCTCTACGAGGTCCCTGATGCGATGAGGTATTGGGTTTTTAATCCTTTCATAACACCAAACTAGGGATACAAAATCCCTACGGGAAAACATAACGCATTTATCATAGGATTACCCATCGCAAGAAAGTGAAAACAACCTCCTAAACAATAGCACTAAATGGCTGGACATATGATTACAAATACCAGATACTGATGCGTATCATTCTGTAATATCCTAAAATTTCGAAATGATTCAGGGTTAAAAGCCGCACTTAGGTGTTGTTTAGATGACACGATTATGTGCACCGCAACATATGGCCTTTCACCCAATAGACATGTTCTCCTATAGAGACTCCTCCATCTTGCCTGTCGCCCAGCTGTGCAATGTATCCGAAATGAAACCGTCCCCCTTCTATGAGCCTGGCTCCTCCGGAGCTCAGATTTTGCGCCATTTTTTAAAAGCCAGATTGCTCGTTTATTTTTCAATAATTGCCTCCTCAATCACGGAAAGCATCGCACACATATTAATGACGCTCTCAAGTCTAGTCTTGTTATTCAGCTCATCCCTCCTCAGATTATCTATTTGCAGGCATCTCCTTCTTTCTTTGGGGCTGTTGGTTACCACAGCAATCTTCCCTCATAAGGAGTAAAGCAATTTTATATTACAACGGTGTATTACGCTATTTTTCTAAAAAAAAATATTCACTTTTTTGTTATATATTATTAAGTAAAGGCAGTCTTAGAGGTTGTTCCTAAAATATGTATATAAAATTGAATTTGACTTACAAAAGGATCATATTCAAAAGTTAATCTGCCTCTGTTTCAGCTGCCCATGATGGCAAAGGCCAGTTCAGAAATGAAAAGTTTAACGCCGAGCTCAAGGTGAAGTCATTCCGGTTTCCGGCAGGCTTGAGTCAGAGCGAAAGGCCCTGTGCCCCATCTAAATTAATTGCCGGCTCCATTTGTCAGTACCAAGCAGGGAGCTGCTCGGAGATACGGGTTCAAGACTGGGAACTTGGCTTGAGTCATCCTGTCTCTTTCTATTTTATCAAAGCCAACTGCTATTCGGTACTGAGGGCTTCTTGTTGTCAGCATTCGCTTTCAAGCACCAGTGCAATTCCGTTAACAAACATTTATATCGTAATAAAACAAAACGAGTGGATTGCAGATCGCAAAGTGTTTAATCTATGAGAATCCGAAAGTGCTAAACAGGCTGTGTGGGCCAGTGTCATTGATTAAGAAAAGGAGACCAATTGCAGGAATGTAAGCAGTGAGAAGCTTATTTAATTTATTTATTTATTTATTTATTTTTTTAAGTGAAAGTCTAATTAACAAAATGAATTAGCTTTAAACATAGTCGAGGGAGCGTTCCACAAAAATGGAACCGAAAGTTCAGAAGTCCTTAATGTGCGCAGTGACATCAAAGTTACATGTATCCTCTGTAATCGTGCCTTCGAGAGTTCAAACAGAGCAAGAGCAGCAAAAACTTAATTCTGTTTATGGAGAAGCAGGAACAAAGTGCCATCACCTACTTCCTCAAGGCCTTCACCTCAGCCAAATTTGTGACTTTTCACATTTGTCTACAAAAACAACTGTATGTATTTTTATTTTTTTTAAAGCTATTAGGGGTTTAAAAACTGCTTATGAAATCATTTTCTGCCTTTCATGTAAGGGTTTCTATGGGTCTCTCTCCAGAGAGGCCCTAGTCAGTAAAGAGGAATTTGTTTATCATGGGTCTGAAGGGGACTGCCTAATTCTCCAGGATGGCTTTAAACATCACAACTTTCCAACCAACCAATAATTGCCAATTATACAATCCCTATAGAGCTTTATGGGTGTAAAAAAATGGTTACTTATGTTTACATGACTCTAGAGATCATGGTGTAGATTCTAGCATTTTGATCATTATCTCTACATGAGGCTTATCGTCTTGGGGAACGATGAAATCCACATTTTGACCTGTTCAGTATAAGCAAATTAGAAAACCAGCATTCATATAAAATTTGCCATTTCCGTGACTAAGAAAAAGACAAATTTGTCAAACAGTAATGTATTATTATTATATATTATCTGCTATTTTTTTTTAATGTATGGAAACACTAAATGCAGTTCTTATTTACTCAGTGACTGGAAGGATAAGCATCCATGACTACATTTAGTTATGTAAAACAAAACAAAGGATTTAACTGATGTAATAGAGTAAACACTTTGTTTAAACCTCGGACCTTCCTCATTTAAGCAATTATGTGTGCGATCCATACTTAGGCTGTCTGATGGGACATATATCTTACCCAATAGCAGCTACTTTCTCTCATGTGTAATCAGCCGGTGTATAGATGGTCATTATTATCGAAGCATGACGGTGCTAAAGTATATTACGCAATCAAAAGAAACCCCCCACCTGCCTCCTCTGGGAACCACGGGGAATGTGTCTTTTGAATTTTGATTAGTCGGCTTTCATGTTCCAATGTTTAGCTTTTAATTATTATCTAAAAGAGTCTGGATGTGTCATACCTGCACAAAATTTCATGCTCATGACCCATCTGTCTCCCATTCATTCTCTGGTTGGAATCTTTAAAGAAGAGAAATAAAACAACTGTCAGTGGTGATATGTCATCACACCGTTTAAATGGCGAAATGTTCACTTTTAAGTTTTAACTATAAAAAGACACGTGTTCCAAGCTATAATTAGTTTCTATGGTTTAAGCTGATGGAAACATTAGGGTTATGGTCTCACGATGGGGAATTGGAGTGCCGCCAATATGTTTAATCTGGTGTGCATCTGTTGAATTTCCCAATATATCAAACACAAAGTTTAAGATATCAATGATGCTATACTCTTGTTCTTTTGCTTTGATGACTTTTTGTTAGTAGAATATGTTACCTTTTGAGGTAGCTTCAATTCTGAATCATGTGTGAATTTTAATAACTGTTCAAAGAGCTTAAACAAACAGCCACATTCTTTTCCTGAACTGCATTGAATGAATCACAGTGCCTCCACAAAGAAAAATTCAATCAAATTAGTAATTAAAATGTAAATGTCACCTACAATTATTCTATACCATGAGGGACATTTACAAGAACCTATCCTCATGTGGAAAAGTAGCAAGCTGTTTATATTATTCACTACTAAACTGATTCAAATTTATACTAACTTTCACTACCTGAGGTAAGACAGCTACCAGACTGACAATTCAAACTAATGGCTGGCTAACTTCAACTGTTCAAAGGTAGCTGTTGTTTTATTAAGTCAGGGGTGTCAAATTTAAGGTGTGGAGAGTTGCAGCATCTGACTTGGGCAGCCAATTTAGTGCACAGACTCTTTATACAATCAGTGTCATAGTGGCCCTCCAGTACTGGAGTCTGACACGCCTGTATGTAAGAAACTTTCTCCAAAAAATAGTTATGAACTAATATTCCACTAACATACTATGCAACATCAGTCTTGGAGTTGAAATTCTCATAGGTGTTAAGAAAATGTCACCTTCATAAATGTGATCTTCACAAGACATTGGGGCATGTACTATAAAGCTGTTCTCACACTCATTCAACTGAGGTCAAATCTGCAGTAATCTACATTACTTAATGCAAGCTAAGTCAAACACTAATAATACTTCAATATTTTAATTCTGCATGAGAAGAATACTGCAACATGTTAATTACATCAAAACAGGAACAACTGTATGAAAAAAATGTATGGAATTAAAGAATTGCCTGTAATGTAAAGAATTGGTTAAATATAAAAAGTAAAATACTGACAGATAAAATGGCTGAATACATTTACATTTTTCGAAAAAATCCACTCATTTTAAATCTCAGGGCATTGCAATCTCAGGGATTTTATAAAGTATAAAAAATACTGTCAGTATTTCTAAGAAGATGTTACTGGAGGGGAGCATCAAAAAGACACATTTTGCCGAAACTATTGCACATCAATAATGCTCTACCTGTTGTTTACTTTGAGGCCATGCTGAACTGACATGTTAATTTGTAAGTGTGGAAAAAATCTAAGAAAATAAGTAGCTCAACTGAAATGTGCTTTTCTTAGCAGTTCAGATCAATATTTTGATGCTTCTTCGGTGCAGCCCTTGAATTTTAATGAGCTAATATCCCTTATTTATATTTTCAGGAGTTGAAATGAAGTTTAAAGAAAGAAAGAAAAAAAGACTCACTTTTTAATTCTGTACTCATGAAAATGAAATTTTATTCTGATGGAGCTCCCTGTCCAAAACAAGTAATAGTGAGAGGGGTAATTGCATAATGTATACATTTATTATAAAGCAAAGACACGGGACTCTACATTAAATGAAGAGAGGGAAAAGATTTACTGAGAGCAGAGGACTGCTGTCCCAGAAAACTCCATAATCTACGAGGGGGAAGTGAGGTGTGCCAGGATTATATAAATTTTAATATTACGGACACAGTTATAATAAATGTTGTATGATTTCTTGAAGGCAAATTATTGAAATTATTTCATGACATTTTCAACCATATGCAAATTTTCACATTAAATTAAAATGCAACTGACAGTTTTTCTTCCGCATTTGGTTAGCCGGGAATAGCTTTTTCTCAGAAGGGGAAAAAAAAGCCACTCTTACAATGTGCAATCAGAAGGCTGACACTAATTGCACACCTGATGTTGCTTATGTTGATTTCTTTTTGATGAAAAACAACAAACCAAGGAAAGATTTAAAAACTCCCAAAAGCAGCCATGGGTTCCATTTTTACAAATGTAGGTTTTGTAAGTTACTCCCGGATCGACTTGTTTAGCCACTTCACCTTTAGTTGCCCAAGAGACAGCATTGCAAATATCCAACCTTCTTCCTAGCTTTACCTTTAAGACACATATTAAAGATTAATTGTTACATGAAAAGCTGCCAAGGAAACAATATAGTGCCACATAGAATTTATTGTATTATTCAAATCAAGATCTGTGAAAACCATTTATTGAGGCCTTTAAAAGTTCATCATCCGTCTTTTTTGAAGCAAAGGGCCCATAAATGGAAATAAATTATGCATGCTTTCCTTTCATCCAAGGAATGTACGGCCTTGGATTTACATAACAGAAACAATCATTCAGCCTAAGTGGGTATTGAAGGAAAAGGTGAAGACAGGAAAACCTAGGGTTAATGGACACAGCTTTTCACCACCACCATCTCTGCTATTTTCAGCCTCGCGTTATTGATTCTGGGCTGATACGTGCTCAGGTTTGAATAAAGAATTTAGAAGAGAACAGCAAAAATGTCAACGGTTACAGATGCCGTACTTTCTTGAGCTCTTAAATAATTTAATTGTTTCTTTCTTTCATGTGCAGGCACGGTGAAATCATTGTCTAATGATGAAAAGTACCTATGGCTGTAAATTGCTGAGAAATTAAATCACACCTAAATATGTCTTCTTTAATCCTCTTGACAATAAATAAATAAATACATAAATGAGTAAGTAAATAAATAAATAAATAAATCCACTGATTTCATACAGCAGACCCTCAGAGGTACTACTTCTTCTTCTTCAAAAAAAAAAGCTTGTTGCACAAGGTATCAGGGCAAAGGGTGGCATAGTTCTGTCCTGGTCCCATAACTGATTTCTCCATTAACACAACATTTCCCAGCACACATAAAGGCAGTGTGGAGTCCTCTGTTCTGGGATATGGTTGTCCTCTGGCGTCTCCACCCCCCCCCCCCCCCCCAAACCCCCCGCCAACCCCAACTCCAACCCCTAATGGAAATCACAGAGTCATTATTATCCAATTAGCCAGGCTAATGACACATCAGAGAGAGCCATGGGGCCAAGTCTTCAGTCTCCTTCATGCTGTCATTCATTTCCAGGGCTCTCCTGGCTCCACAGCCACTTCCACAACAATGTTACGCATTTCGACTTCCTTCTGCTCCCGTCTGCTCATTCAATATCACACCCAGCGAGCTACTGGCCCTGCTGGGTAGATGCATTTCACATATGGACCAAACTTTCTCTCTCTCTCTCCCTCTCTCTCTCTCTCTCTCTAACATAGTGGTTCGTTTCCAGTTCCCTTGGTCACGAAACATACTTGCTTTTTAAAATGGATGTCTCGCATCAGCGTGGTACAGACTGATAACCTGTTTTATTGTGAGCGTAGCACATGTAGTAAATCATCAAGACACAGTCTAAAGTTCCAAGGTGTTTGAATAATTATACCAAATGCTTCTGCACAATACACTTATCTTTGTTTGCATTCATTACGGTTTTGTCACAAACAATCCCAGAGAAAAAGTTAACAAAGTACTCAAGCAATGATTACCCAACAATGTCAGCTGTCTTAATGAAAACAATAATTACCATACAAAAACAAGATGACATGAAAAATTACGTCCCCATAAGCTTGTTGTCACCGGAATTTATCTTTCAACTCAAGTAGAATAGGAACACAATGAAACATCTTATACCAAGCCAAATAAAAAAGTAAATAAGTAAATAAGTAAGTAAGTAAGTAAATGAATAAACAAACAAACAAACAAATGATGGACATGACAAATAACGTTATCAAACACGCAATTGAGCTGGAAGACGGCCAGTGTTGGGCAATAAACATTGAATTACATTACAGGCATTTAGCAGACGCTTTTATCCAGAGTGACTTAAACAACTTTTACATAGCGTTTACATTGTATCCATTTATATAGCTGGATGTATACTGAGACAATGCAGGTTAAGCACCTTGCTTAAGGGTACAACGGCAGTGTCCAACCCAGGAATCGAACCTGTGACCATCAGAGACCAATTCCTTACGTATTATACTACACTGACACCCTGATAAAGTGACATAAACTATCTCAGACGGAGAATAGTCAAGCATCTCGGGTAGGCATGCTATCTGACAGGCAGATGAAGTTCAGGATGACAGAGGGAAAAAGGGTGAGTAGCCTGCTTGAGTGGCAACAGGTTTGGGAAAGATGTGGAGGGGGAGCTGGGGGTGGGGGGGGGTGGGGTTGGTTTGGGAATTGGGGAATCCAGGGCTGGACACTAACCAGAGCCCAGGAGAAGACGATTACAGGGTCAGGTAAACGGAGTACGAGTAAGCCACATGTTGCAGAGGGTCAATTCAGCAAGGCTTCACACAGCCAGACAGGGAGGCTTGAGTCAGGAAATACAGAGGGAGAGGCAGTGGCAGGTAGCAAGGGAAAGATAACACGGTCTGGCAGAGACTGCTTACTGCTCCTAACCCACAAGAGAGAGCTTTGACTTTTCATTTTTCACGAGGGGAAAAAATGGCATAAAAAATGCAGGAAAGCCCGAACACTCCAGCTCCTGCATGTTTCTATAGCAACCACCCAGCAAAAATGGGACAAAGAATAAAAATGAGAACATGAATTGGAATAAAGCCAATAAAAATAAACAGATAAGTATGAGTGACATGTATATAGCAATCATGCTTTTTTCCAAGAAGATGATTATTTGCACACAAAATAGGATTATTTTCTCATTCTGACAATTCCTGTTGCACTTAAAACACAGAATCTAATGAGACATAGCAAACGCAGCCCCAGACCTAATGATGGCCCCTTAATAAATACAATTCTTGAGATAAAAGCCATGTTTGGGGGATGGCTTGAAATCATGCACACACAGCGCATTTGAAGACATTCAGCTGTCATTTCAAAAAAAGTTGTTCAACCTTTTGCAAGGAAATTCGCTTTCATCATGAACTCTTTGGGATAAAGAGAAAACATAAATAGAAGGCACTGTTGCCATTAAAATGGAGAACTCCTGTTGACGAGGTTAGCAGAGAAGCAGCTTATTTGTGCTACTGAAATGTGCTGCTACTCAAAGGAATTTCAAAGCATCCACAGCCAATTTTACAGTTTAAGAGAGGATCTGATCTGATCTTCCCATTCCATGGGTTGGCAGCTGTTATTAAGACTGTAACATTCTAAATTTGTGATTTAGAATGTTATTAACTGAGCACCACAATGCTGATGCAACATTCTCTACTGGTAACTGAAAACAGAAGAATTCTAGAACACTGACTTTCTAGACATTCCAACATTCCAAAAAAAACCTATTTTTACATGGGTTAAAAATGCTACCTGTCTTGTGTTCTTAAAAAATGAAAGCATAACTCTGTGGTTCTGGTTCTTGAGGTTGCACTGGATTTGCTTAAAAGAGGTTGCCTTGTTAGACACAACACTCTTCCAGTTTTGTCCCGCAGCCCGGTCTCGCTCAGAGCAATTAGGAAATGCAGTTCACTTCACTGAATGCCACTAGAATGCATCTCCAATGGGGCATACAATTAGGAGAGCTCCTGTGATTTTATCTGATTACACATGAAAGTAAAATAATACCTGAAGCCATTTGCAAATGCCTACCAAGGCATCGGCGGTGTATATTTTCAGAATTTCAGTGAACATCAGTAAAATATCATGGCAAAAAGAATAAATAAAAATAATAAAATAAAATCATGGTTGCTCAAGAGGGGAAAAAAGGTTTTCACATCTTCCCACTGCCTTGACACCACGCTATAAAAAACTAGACAGATATCATATGAACTGTTTTCATGAACTCTCTCTATCTGACCAACTTTCAAAATGAGGCATGCGTCGCAGCCAAGCCTATGCAAGCTCCCTTGTGGTTCCAAATTTCTTGAAAAAGCCATACACATCTTTTGGAGCATAACAGCCTAAGTGCACCAAGTAAAATGTTTGACTGCCTTCAACAGCGCGCTGTCCCATTCCTTCAATTCTGTCACAACTCTACATCAGTCAGAAAAGAAATAACAGTCCTGCTACTACCCACACGAAAACAAACTTTTCTGTAAAGTAAAAAACAAACTGTTCCCAGCTAAACTGCAGGCATTTACTCCTGCACTGGAGCAGAGTCTTTTAGGCTATATGTCCCTTCATCAGTCAGAATGTATAAACTATCCAAGATTCTCTTCTTAATGCTGCTGCTAAACTAATAGTCACACAGTACCTTATCTTGACTTTTCCACTGACTGCAATGTGAATTATTTTGATGTTTCATACAGAAAAATAGAACGAGTAGGTAAATATTGACCATTAACCTTTGCTTATAATCATTTCAAAATGGCTGTGCAGTGTTCAGACTTCACTTGATGCTCCTTGACATCCTGTATCCTGTATTTAATTACTAGTTATAATCTGGGCCTTTGGGCATGACCTGATTAGGATGTATTGATGGTATTTTCTCTGGGCTGATGGCATTGGGAGGATGTTTTCATGAGCTTATCTAATATTGAATTGAATGGTGAGGATTTAAACAAGTCAAAAAAGGGATACTAACTGCACACTGCAAAAAAATTGTCACGGTATCAACATTTCACAAAATATGCTAACAAAACAAGCACAAAAACAAAAGTCCCAGGGTTCACAAAAACAAAAGAAAAATAAAAGTCCAAGGTGTCTCAGACCTTCATCGGTGCTGAAAAATACAGCAGTCACAAGCCCTTCAAAATAGGAGAAGTTAATTTGGGTCTGCTGACTTCATCAAGAAACTAATTATTACCCAGGTGAACTCAGTGTGGAAAAACCTTGGCCCACCACCCCACCCACGGCCACTGATGAACTACACTGTATATCATTTTATAGCAATTAGTGATAGAAGCACAAACTGGGCTAAAGGACTTAATACCTCTCATAACTAGCCATTTACCAATTTATCAGCTTAATTACACAGCAATAAGGACATGAAGCACCTCACTAGAGGCAAGGGTGCCACATGGGTAATCTCAGAATGTACAAATGCATTGATGATCATCCGTGCACAATGGGAAATCACATGCACCGCAATCTATACAGCGCAATTTTGTGCCACAGAACAAATTGTGCAGAAAATTCCATTTTAAAACAAGAAAATCATTTTTCTATACACAAAAAATGTCCCTTTACTATTATTTTAACTTCATTCAACATAACCTTTTATGTATTTAATGGACACTTATATCCAGGCCGACAAACATTCAGTCACTTTACACAGCTGGGTATTTACTGAAGCAAGGGTACAACAGCAGTGACCCGCCGGAGACTCAAACCTTGAAACTAAAGGCTCCCAAACCACTATGCTACACGAAAGCTTATTGCATTCATTCCGAATAATTTTTTTTTGCTCCCTATATTTGTAAAAAGATTGCGAGAAATGGTCTTGTAAAGATGAGAAATGCGGCCTTGTGAAAGAGAGCATGTGTGAAAAGGGCGGGTTGATTGAGCAGTAGATCTAACGCATAGTCGAGCAAAACTAATTGATTTAACGTTAATTCAGTTCTATTTCCATCTTGGTTCGAGATATCAGGAGCTATTGCTACTAGAGCTATTATCTCAGCATCAGATAGGCTTCTTATGAGATTTTAGCCTACTGATGTTTTTAAACAACAAACTTTCATGAATTACAGAACTGTAAAATATTTCTACATTTCTACAGTTTTACTTGTATCTCTATGTTTTGATAAGGCACCCGTGAAATCCTTATGGGAAATATACATTTTATGTATCACTGGTTTAATTTCTTCCTCTTCATCAATTATGATTATGGCTGGTTGTCACAAAATCTGCGGGCGTCAGGATGCTGAGATTTTTTGCCAATTTTTAAAAACTTTTCACATTTTTTTGTCATTTCCCTGATTGTGCTTTCGATGTTTTTTCAGCAGCTTTGATTGGTAACCGTCAACCTTAATGTAGCCTACAGTGGGATTTGTACAGGACTAAGCATTTTCACCATATTGCCAAATGCTATGGGAGAAATAAAGTGCAACAATGAATACAGTTTCGGGAATGCGCTAGGATCAAGATTCCCACCCTTGTCAGTTGGTGCAATCAGTTGTTCGATGGCCCCTGTCAACAGTCTTGATTCTGAGCGCTTCGTTCCTATTACGGTAACGTTGTCCGTGACAACAGGCGCTCCATCGAAGGCTCAAAAACCATGTTGAACCAAAAAAAACAGATTTCTGCCACCTTTAGCAGTTTTCCTTAATTTTCAACAACTTTGCCGTGACTGCTCTGTGACTTTAGCCAGTATTTTCCATGACAAACACCCAGCCTTAATTATCATTTATTTTTAAGAGAGTTGTTAAAATATAGTGCTTCAAACTGAAAAGAAATGTTAGACAGGAAACATTTGTTGTTCAAAGGCATATTATTCAGGATTTATATAAGCAACTATGCTGAGGCATATCAATGATGCACTGGCAAGCTCTGTCTTTACACACATTTGCAGAATTCTGGCACCTTTACCTGTATTTGTTATTCAAAAATGTGTCTGTGATGTTTCAGGGAGTGATAGATGCAACTGCAAAGTGAAATCACAGCATCTCACCGGCTTTTGGGTCTCTATTTCAGCAATTTTGTCTTAAGAAATTTCCAACATTTTATCGGTTTTTAAACTCACTTAATGTTTGCTATTCAACATGAATAATATAATTTGGAATTATAATTTTTGCTGATGAAAGTGAGAAAGTAAGTTTATACTGCATGCATGTGTGAGGCTCGGCTTTTTTCGTTGTCATATATTAAATATGCCTATATAGCCCTAAACAACGTTCCATACAATCAATCAATCAATCAATTTTATTTGTATAGCGCTTTTAACAAAGGAGCTTTGTCACAAAGCAGCTTTACAGAGAACCGGCCCCCAAAGAGTAAGCCTCGGGCAACAGTGGCAAAACTCCCTGACTGATAGCAGGAAGAAACCTTGAGCAGAACCGGACTCAGAGGGGGAACCCATCTGCCGTGGGCAGGCAATGGTACAGGGTACCAAGAGTCCCTCATTTTCCAGTATTTCTCAAATATGGGAAAATAAAATTATGGCTCTGTTTAGCCAAAGTTTTAAGGATGAAATCTGTCATTCCAGTATATTTGTTTTAGGACTCGACAGACCTACAGCTGTAACAGTAACACAGACATACAACATGGAATTAATTGGATCTCATGGTGCTGTTTTTTTTTTGTTTTGACATTTAATCTTAAACGAACCGTATTGTACAGGCATGAAAATGACTAAATATATGCATCTCCTTGCTCTGAGCATTATTGGATTCTGTGTCACACACCTTTTTTTTTCTCTCCGTCAAGCCTTAAAATTGCATCTCTTCTGAGGCTGGTTGTGTCATCCTGCAATGTACACACATGTCAGCGTGCGAGTTTTCATAAAGCAGCATGCAACAACAGTAAGGTAGCTCTGCGGGGAGGGGATGTACAGCTTCGTGTAGGCCAGCCGGTTCACCCAGCAGGGTATCTCCCACCCACACATCAGCTGGAAGCCAAATGGAGGTAGATTCACTGTTGGATTCAAATGCTGATAAGCGAGTCGTGTAAGCTTCTGCTAAATGTACAGGCTACAGTCGCCGGATTTTTTTAATTTGTCAGAACTTGGACAGCACTCACAGCTGGAAGGACCAGAGGGGGGTGTTGTCAGGACCAATGGCAGACGATGGGGGGTGGGGTGTGGGGGGGGTGTGGGGGGGGGGCGGGGGGGACAGGAGTTCTGGTTGCTATCGCATGTTCATTACAAACTATTGGTAAACTTTGCAATTAATTACTCTTAATTACCAGAAACCAGACCTGTACAAATCATTTTAAAACCAGAAATTCTGAACAAAGAGCAGACAAGGGCAGACAGTTACAATGATTCCAATGGGCCCTCAACAGATTTTCTGAGGGGGTGGGTCCCAATGTGGGATCTTCTCATGGGGCCTAAAATCCTGGCATGGTGATGCAGTGGGTAGCAGTGGACCTTTCTGTGTGGAGTTTGGATGTTCTCCCCGTGTCTGCGTGGGTTTCCCTCGGGTACTCCGGTATCCAGTCCAAAGACATGCAGGAAGGCTAATTGGAGACTCTAAATTGCCCATAGGTATCAGTGAGTGAATGGTGTGTGTGCCCCGCGATAGATTGGCGGCCTGTCCAGGGTGTATTCCTGCCTCTTGCCCAATGCACGCTGGGATAGGCTCCAGCACCCCCTGCAACCCTGCTCAGGATAAACAGGTATAGATTATGGATGGATGGATGAATTTGCATATGTCCACAATAAACAACTGCATATCTACATTCGCAGTGCAATTAAATCAAAGCAGCATTGATTCTGTTGGTGAAAGATTCTTCTCCTAACAAAATATATCCTTTCACACATTTCAAAGAAGCCCTCAATGAGGAACTGCATAAAATAACCTATTTCACATTTGCCCCAATGAAGCAACCTTTCATATTTGATCTTGCAAGAAATTGGTTCTACTCTCAAGCCAGTGCTCCAGCATTAGAGATGAAATTACATTAGAAGTTGACAGATATGATCCATATGCTGACCTGAAAAAAGAATGGTTGAACTAAAAGGTGTTAAATCTGCAAAGATATCGAACCAGCAGCTCATCATGCCCATCTACAGTAGCCCAGAAAGATGTGTCGAAAGCTCTCTTACAGATCAAAATACCCCATTTTCCACATTTCTTGATGCACTACTGATAAATAAATAAAATGGCACATTTAAAGTAGGTGTTTGTAAAATGACATCTTTCTCCTTCAGCCTTTGCACTGTGACTTTGTCAGTTCATACACCTATTGTGATAACGTTATGCGGAAACAAAAGTAGTTTGTCGTCTGTGACGATTGAACCTTATTGCAGTTGAGCAAGGAAAAACTCAATGTTTGACTGACTACTCAGCACCTGAATAAATTAGGCCCCCGCACAGCTGTAGTGAAGTGCATAAAATCAAAGCCGCCATCTGCTCACTCACTTATTTTATGACTGAGTAGTGCTGTTTGCCACATCATTAATTATTAATCAGGATTTACTGGCCAGACAATGAAGGTCCAAAGAATCCTGAAAATATTTATATAAATCTTTTATTGCACTTAATTAAAAGCATTTGACAAAACCCATGAATGGAGACGTAATGTTTTAAGGGGGAAAGTGGATGTTGCAGGAAGATGTCTGATTAATGGAGATTTTTTGATTATATTCATGAACAGGCCTCAGAACACAAGGTTAATCATGTCAACTCTGGAACACACTGCTGTGCTATATTAAACTTCAGTGTTATCTTCACTCTGAATTTAGTACCTGTTAATATTAATATCTTAGCAAGCCATAATTATTCATCTAGACTTTGCCTGTTTTTTTCTGGGGTCATTTTACAGCTGCAAATATAATATAAAATATGTTTGTAGGACAATATCACAGTGGAAAATGCATTGTCTAAAAACTGCTAGAAAAGTGCTATAACATCAGGGCAACGAGTTGATTTGCGACACATATATACAGAGCTAAATTAACTCTTTATCAAAACTTGATATCTCAGTGTTTTATTCACAGTATGCAGTTGCTAGGGTGTTCTAGGTGGTTGCTAGGGTGTTGCTAGGTGTTTAGTTATAGTTTTAGTTTTATTATTTTTGCACAATTTAAAATACACAAAGATAACAAATAACATACAGTGCAGGGAGAGGCAGAAAACCCAGTGGACTTATTTGAAGCTAGGGTTAGGGTTAGTGTTACAGTTAGGGTTAGGGTTACAGCTAGGGTTAGGGTTAGTGTTACAGCTAGTGTTAGGGTTAGGGTTAGGGTTACAGCTAGGGTTATGGTTAGGTTTACAGCTAGGGTTAGGGTTACAGCTAGGGTTAGGGTTAGATTTGCAGCTAGGGTTAGGGTTGCAGCTAAGGTTAGGGTTAGGGTTACAGCTAGAGTTAGGGTTAGTGTTACAGCTAGGGTTAGGGTTAGGGTTACAACTAGGGTTAGGGTTAGGTTTACAGGTAGAGTTAGGGTTGCAGCTAGGGTTAGGGTTAGGGTTACAGTTAGGGTTACAGTTGCAGCTAGGGTTAGGGTTACTGCTAGGGTTAGGGTTAGTGTTACAGCTAGGGTTAGGGTTAGGGTTACAACTAGGGTTAGGTTTAGGTTTAGATCTAGGGTTATGGTTAGGGTTACAGCTAGGGTTTGGGTTAGGGTTACAACTAGGTTTAGGTTTACAGCTAGGGTAAGGGTTAGGGTTAGGGTTGCAGCTAGGGTTAGGGTTAGGGTTACAGTTAGGGTTAGGGTTAGGGTTATAGCTAGGGTTAGGGTTAGGGTTACAGCTAGGATTAGGGCAAGGGTTGCAGCTAGGGTTAAGATTAGGGTTACAGCTAGGGTTATGGTTAGGGTTAGGGTTACAACTAGGGTTAGGGTTACAGCTAGGGTTAGCGTTAGGTTTACAGCTAGGGTTAGGGTTAGAGTTGCAGCTAGGGTTAGGGTTACAGCTAGGGTTAGGGTTACGGTTGCAGCTAGGGTTAGAGTTAGGGTTACAGCTTGGGTTAGTGTTAGGGTTACAGTTAGGGTTAGGGTAATAGCTACTGTTAGGGTTAGGGTTACAGCTAGGGTTGGGTTTAGCTTTACAGCTAGGGTTAGGGTTAGGGTTACAGCTAGGGTTAGGGTTAGGGTTAGGTTTACAGCTAGGGTTAAGGTTGCAGCTAGGGTTAGAGTTAGGGTTACAGCTAGGGTTAGGGTTAGGGTTACAGCTAGGGTTAGGGTTGCAGCTAGGGTTAGGGTTAATGTTACAGCTAGGGTTAGGGTTAGGTTTAGGGTTACAACTAGGGTTAGGTTTAGGGTTACATCTAGGGTTAGGGTTAGGTTTACAGCTAGGGTTAGGGTTGCAGCTAGGGTTAGAGTTAAGGTTACAGCTAGGGTTAGGGTTAGGGTTATGGTTGCAGCTAGTGTTAGGGTTAGGGTTACGGTTGCAGCTAGTGTTAGGGTTAGGGTTTCAGCTTGGGTTATGGTTAGGGTTACAGTTAGGGTTACGGTTATAGGTAGGGTTAGCATTACGGTCATTTTTCCTCATTTTTCATTTATTTAATAGGGCCTAATAATTTGTGAATATTATGGTATTTGTATTTATGTGGGTTTTTTTTCTAATCTTTTACAGGAAATTCTGGGTCAAACCACGGTGTCGTGCTTGGTGGCAGCATGTATGTTTTTTTTCTATTATACTTTTTATATTTTCTTCAGACCATATTTCAATTAAAAACTTTGTCTCCTCCTCACCCTATGTGCTACCGTGGCTCATTTTTTACTTCGTCTTCTACTTCTTCTTCTCTCGGTTATTTCCTGCTCTAACGGAAACCACCGGAACTTCCTGTAAATGGTCCGAAAGTTTGAACCACCCAAAAAAATGTTTTCACACTAGAAATCAACTGAAGCATGGTTCAGTTTTATCCGGACTGAGACCACCTCTTTTCGTCGGACCAAATGTCGGCTGTTTGGTCCGGACTGTGGTCCGGGGGAGGTTTCACACCTGTAAATTTCTTTCGGATCAAACTGAATAGTCCAAAAGTTCAGACCAAACGAGGTAGGTGTGAAAGGACCCTTAGAAACTGATTTGAATATCATATATCATGTATATCATTTGATTAACCACCTGTCAGTGTAAATAACTGACTGACAAAGAATGAAGGAGCACAACGAGGAAGGAAACAGCAATGTAAATGTTTTCTTTCTCTACTTTTTCTCTCTTGCAAGCTATAGATTGCTACAGTAACTATCCAAGCTAGCTCACGTTATGTTTATGTGGTGCTACTTTTTGGCATAAACATTCACATTTTATGTTTATCTTTACAATATTCTGAGGCTATATCCATATATAGGTTGATGCTGGTGCTTTCAAAATAGATGAACCACATAACGACAATTAAAATGTATTTTTTTTCGTCAGAAAGCAGAGAATTACATATGACATCAAGCCCATCGGCGTTCCACCATTTGTTTACTTCAGTGAGAAATGCACCTCACATGTATGTGCCCACGCAACCAAAGCCTTTGTACGCCTACTATCTTGTCCCAGAGATCGGCTCTGGAAGGAAGTAATCCTTGTTACTGGCAAAGCAAATAAGTGGAGCCCCTCAAGTGCATTTTTTTTTTTTTTACTTTAAGATTCAAATTCAAAGCAATAGGGCTGGCTTTGTATACAGAGAAAGCCGAAGCAAATGTGTTGAGATTTGAGAGGATGTTCAGAACTCGGGAACGGTTACTTAACATCTTCCAGTTTGCATAAGAGAAGCGGCATTGCCTTACCCATATCCCCTCCTCACCTTGGTGATCAAAGAGGAGAAGGCAAGCTTTGTTTCTCCCTGTGCTGAGCATGAGCCCACCGAGCTATGCTGGAATTATACAGCTGGGAGGGGAGAAACAAGATTTAAAACCTCACTGGGCCCAATTACATCACAACTGAATGGCAGGCAAATTGGAGAGAAACAATGTGGAGTGCTTGTTTTTTTTTTTTTTTTTTGTTTTTTTCAAAAATTCTGTTGTTTTCTAAAACATACTTGTTTTGAAGAATCCACAATTGCACTCCACATTCCTTTATGGCTTGAGATCTGTTTTTTTTTGTTTGTTGTTTTTTTGTTTTTTGGAGTAAAATAGGAACACATTTACATTAATGGTGGGACATTTGATTTTGGTACTTCTGCTTCTATTAATTGGGTATATTGCAGCTTATAGACTTGAGTCTACATTGGTAGATCTCACCTATCATTCATAGGCTAGACTCAGTGGATCAAATGAACCAGAAAGGGTAAAGATCAGTGTTTAAAAAAAAAAGTGATGTTTAAATGGCTATGTGAGTTCTCAGAATCAACACAAAATAACTACAGGGAATCAATAATAATAATAATAATAATAAAAAATTCTAGTCATGTAGTTATCCATGACAGCTGAATGCTGGGACAGTTTCCATTTATAATTATTTATGAATGCACTGTATGTTTTTAGAAACACACGGTTTGAATAGATATTTACTGAGTGTGATTGACATTGGTGTGCTCATTGAGACACTTTGATTGGTCAGAGAAGTTACATGACAAAGTGAAAGGGTGGGTTAATCAAGTGTAGACTGAAAAAAGGGGTAGGCTTGATTTAACAAGGAAACATCTGGGGTGTGTAGAAGTACTCCAGCAAGGTGATATTAAGGGATTTGGAACATTTAGCAAGGCAGTATTCATTATGCCAAGCTGCAAGAGTAACACAATAGAAGTGTGCATCAAAATAATGATATCACAGCCAAATGGTCTATCAGTGATTACCCACAATAGGAGAGTCATGACACCATAGCAAGTGACACCATTGTGCCAGTATAATTATTTTACTTTGCCAAGTTAGAAGACTAATTGCTATCCATGAAAACCCCAGTTTGATATTGCCTCTGACTTACTAATAATCACTTATCATTGCCAAGGCTGTCAGACTGATCTCAGTTTTATCTTAGGTTATTTATAATTGACTTAATCTTAAGGGACAGTACTAGAGAATTTTTTATTCATTTAAAAACAAGCAGATTATTGTCAATTTTCAGAATGTTAGGAAACAACGAGGAAATTATTTTGAATTAAGAAAAACGATCTACTCAAAGTACATTTTCGGTTGAAATGTTATGTTCCTTTAATTTGGATTCTGTGAAGATTACCCAGATATTGGCCGCAGGGTTTTGGTGGCCCTAAAAAGAATGTTGTTGTGGCCCCAAAGGGCTCCAAAAAACAATCAAACAAAAACTTGTATGGTCCAGGGATGGCACGAAATGACTGCATAGAATGTTTATGCCAGCAGCCAGCTCCGAGATTACTTTGCATCGATAAATATAAATATATTCACATTTTTATAGGCAGTAAGAGACAGCTTCAATCTATGAGTTTGGGTTAATATTTGCTTACATGAAGGTATATAAAACCTCCTTTATTTGCAGAATAACAATCTAAGCGCATTGAATCATCTGGAATGTGATTACTACGCAACCTCTCTCTTTCGTTGAGATGAAGGAATGGCAGAGCTTGTAACCGGTGGATGTTGGCAGTTTAACTGTTCCTATGCTTAGTACCCCAGTAGGTCAGAAGTTGAAAGCACTTAGAGCAGTGCATGAATTTGAAGAGTCTGACAAAGAGGGGAGCATAATTGATTCTTACTACTTACACTGAGGCAATTTGTTCTGTGAGGAGGAGATATTTGCAAAATGCACACCGGTGATATACAGTATAGCTGCCTGACGTCAGGCGTTTGTGTGTCTCTGAGAACTCTCAGTGAAATGGTGATGGGAAGATTTAAAATTGGACCCTCAAAACTGAATGGCTACTTATACCAAAAGAACATCGCTCGCAAGAACAAATCAGCCTCAAAAATCCGCTCAAGTGGTGTCCCGCAATCAGTGCATACGGACCTTGCGGTGAAATCAAACCGAAAAAGCTGTTTATGCATCCGTTTGATTTCTCAAAGCCATTATACGTGTTCTTTCCTTGTGTCTCCGCCATTCTCCGTTACTGGGAAGTACACGTGTACCGGTTTGCATGAGAGAGAGACAGAGAAAGAGAGAAGGGGACCCATTCTTTAAAAAAAAAAAAATAGTTTAAAAAAACAGTAACTAGTTTCATATGCATTTCATCAATGAAATTGTCACTGTGTTATAATGTGATTATGTAAAACTGAAATATCAGTCAGTCTCTTTTCAGCTTCTGGTCATGTAAAATTGGTGAGGTGCCTTGTAATCCCATTATTAAACGTTGGACACCACTGACTGAAGACTGTAATGTAGCATTTACTCAAATATTTATATGGCTGTGCTCCCAGACTGTCTCTAAGGTGCTTCCTTGACCCAGCGTTCGGAGGGTAATGGAAGTATTCTGACTCTTGGGTGAGGATCCCAGGTTAGACATTGCCATTCTAACTAACGTTTATCCGCCGCAAATTCAGCTGTGTAAAATATTGATTGTGTTAACTTCTACACATTGGAGGATTCCTTGGAATTGCAGGAGGGATAAGCTTGCAACTTATGTTATTTAACCAAATATTGTACCGCCTCTAAAATTGACAGTTAAACAGGTTAAATAATCAGAGCTCCAGCTTTAAAACAGTATTCCAGCATTGGCACAGACTTTGAGAATTATTTCATATTCAAGCTGGAATTCTGCGCTATAACTGGAATTCTGTATTAAATCTGGAATTTAGTGTTAAAATGACAGCAATGGTTAAGAAAATGACAAAGAAAAAAAAGAGGATCGGCCTACACAGAAGTCTACTTTGACTGTAATAATATATCATTCGTAGAGGGAGCTATATTGGCGCATTTCTATTGCATCGAATAACTGGTGGGTGGTAGGGTGGGGGATAGATGTAAGCCCAGATCAGTAATGTGAATGCTTGCAGTGATTTATTAGGTGATGCTGCAACAACAGGCCCCGTGGGTTAAGGCAGAGGTTTGGACAAATTCACCTCCCTCCCATTGGGAGGTTCAATATTTACTGCATTGACCTGCCCCAACACTAGCAAGAAATATGTAAACGAAGTTCACCGGATAAGAACATCTACATGCACACAGCAGCAGTATATTATAAATAATGAATGACTGTATGTTGGAGCATCCTCAACTCGCTTTGGGAATTTAAAAAAACTGCATTATTTTAAAATGGAGATGTGCCCAGTTTGCTCCTCAGTGTATATTAGTGTTCCGCTTCTTGCCAAAGTTATATATATACATACTGTATATACTGCAGTGTGCTTATTTAACCAATGCAAAGACCTGGGGAACCAAGCAGCTCCTGTGGAAATGAGTCTGATGCCAGAACAAATTTTGCATGCACGTAAAGGCTGAAGAACCAAATGAATACCCTCATTTCTCTTAAATAAATAAATAAATAAATAAATAAGCACAAGCGCTGCAAATCTTGTAGTTCTGGCTAAAGCCTACTTTTGGGGCTGTAATTGAAACATTCAGTCCTTCTGTCACAGATAAATTCAAGGTCTGCTTATCTTTATACAAGACTGAGGGCTGCAGGAAGAGTCCCGCTTCATTTCTATTTGAAAATAACGAAGATTTGACATTGCTGAAGCTAAATTGTGCAGCTCTTTGATGCAAACAGCTAAGACAACAGACGCGACAGCTTCAGACTGAATGAAAACATGCATCCATCTCAATACACAGACCTTAGATCGACCTTAGACCTCAGATTCTCACTCCTGGAATATTACTGTGAGCAGCAAGAATATCTCTTCCCCCTTTGTCGAGGTCAGCTTGCTTAAAATAATGGGAAAATATACATTTATATGACATTTCATACAAATGCTTGGCACACAGTGGTTGACAGAGGGAATTAAAATATGGCATGTTAAACAATACACTACATTAAAAAAAATATTTTTTGATTTTTTTGTTTTTGGGTGTAGCAATTCTTTTTAAGGTAAGTTTAAGTTAATAAGGTCATAGCCTCCATAGTTACCTCAGCAGCTGAGCTACACCTTCATATCATTTCTTAAGTCACTCACTTCTTAGAAATAATGCAATATACAAGAAAGTTATGGACTGTGCCCCTTTTCAGAACCATATGATCATCAAATTGAAATTCAAGTTTTAAAAAATTATGAACAAAATTGGTACTGAAGTGATTGTAGCAATTTTCCCCAATGACGACCTTTTTTTTTTTAAAACAAAGTCTCATCTGGCTTTTGGTTATCACAGCTTTGCTGTAGGAGAATTCCCAGCCCGTTGCCAAACATAACTAACACGTGTGATCTCAGCATAAATTTGGAAGTCATTCATCACACATTCCTGTTCAGGGACTCCTCCTGCACACATACTCTACTGCAGAGCTTCCCGACCCTGTTCCTGAAGATCTAGCTTAGGTTTGCACTCCAACCCTAACAAAGCACACCTCATTTAATAGCTGGAGATCTTGTTGAGCTGCTAAGTAGTAGAATCAGGTGTGCCAAATTAGCGTTGAAAATCTACAGATCTCCAGGAGCAAGGTTGGGCAAGCCCTGCTCTAATGCAAATATGAGTCTTAAACAGCTGTGATATTCCCAGGTTCCTAGTGAAGCAAAATGCAGCCAAGACTCCTTGTTGTAGCTCAGGGATTCTCAGTCCTGATGCAAGATCCTGGACACATTCATCCCTCAAAGAAACGTTATTGTGCGATGCTATTTTTTCTTATAATACACGTATTTTGCAAATAAAAATAGCTTATAAAACCAGTGTGACATTAATGGTTTACTTTTGGCAGCCAGATGGGGTGGTGATGTAACATCAGTTCTCCTCCTGAATGAAATGGCCAGAATGCTATGTGATGCTGGTGAAAAGAAAAGGTCAGAAGACTTTCCGTTGCCTAGATACAAACAGGCGAGTAAAATTAGGTTTGAGGCTAGCTTTTCGATGCTAGCTAAGGAGTAAGGAACAAAATAACTGGCTATCTAGTTACGTTACTGGTAACTCTTGCTGTTTTGGTGGAATGCTGTTCGGCTGTTTGCTTGGCACTTAGCATGGCAGAAAATAGAAGTGAATAATGGTGTTTCTAACTGAATTCCACTTTTCTTGGACCAGGACTAGAGTGGTATTCTCAGAAATGGTATTACCTCTTAACCCATAGCCCATACTCCTCTCGAGGGGCAGAAAAAAAGATACTTAAAAGTCAATGCAACTTAGTATCCAATCAGGCCGATTAGCTTACCTCATAGCTCAGGAGGTAAGAGCAGTTATCTGGCAGTCGGGGGGTTACCGGTTCGATCCCCTGCCCTGGGAGTGTCAAAGTGTCCCTAAGCAAGACACCTAACCCCTAATTGCTCCCACTGAGCTGATTGGTACCTTGCATGGTAGCCTTTCACCGTTGGTGTGTGTGTGTGAATGGGTGAATGAGAGGCATCAATTGTATAGCGCTTTGGATAAAAGATGTAAAAGCGCTATATAAATGCAGTCCATTTACCATTTACCAAAACGTTAACTTTGTTAGAGCCCTTATTTTACCGCGTACACAAGTATTGACAGTTATAAAAAGAAAATTCCAGAAAACCACAAGTAAATGCAAGAGACTCATGCAGTACAGTTTGCACAGGACTCTTCCGAAGGTAATGTTTTAGACTGTATAATAGACAATTCTCGGAAAGCCACTCCACTGTTCTACTAAGAGGTGAGGGCACATTTTCTTTTGAAATGATAGCTCAAACAGTAATGTAGCATTTAGAGAAGCAGTGTGTGTTTGAAAGCACTATCTTGACCTCAAGTAAGAGCAGCTGCGGTGCTCCCCCCCCTCCCCCCCCTCCAACTTTTCCAGATTTTTGTAAACTGTGCAAAGGGTGCATATGTATGTATTGCACACAGAGCTGTCCCTCCCACAGGACAGATCAGGGAGGGGCCCAGGAGCAACACTGCTTTCCAAGCAGAAGAATCAGGTGATGCAAATGTTTTGGAAGGAGCCCCCAAATGATTTTGTTGTCTAGGGCCCTCAAAAGTCTAGGGGTAGCTGCCATTGTAGACTATCCAACAAATAAATAAATAAATAATTCCATAGGGGGGCACTTAATACTATTCATTTTCACATCAAATTTATGAAAAACTCAAATACTACATAGTTATTTTTTTTATTCTCATTATCATGGAAAAAATACATACAATGGGCTTGCTCTTGACACATACACTAGAATGAAAAGAGGATACAAAACGATCTGTTAAATTAATCCAAAAATAGTATATCTTTATAAAGAAAACTGGGTCCATTGGCCCTGACCCATTGGCATTTGTTGTGAACTGATGCACAATAAAGAAAAGACGCTCCTTTGTAAAAAAACATAAAGCTCCCTCGGTTGCTTCCTTGGACCACTATAGCGTTTCAATGCATGATTCATCCAGCCAGCTGCAATTCTTCATTTCGCTCTCCTGCCAACTTTGACAAACATTATAGTTCATATTTAAATTAGCCAATGTATTTTGTGAAATATGGTCATGTATGCATTCGTTAAGGCAAGGTTAATTTAAAATGCGCGGTACGCTGTCCTGTTTGCGATGCTGTCTGATTGTATGTGTGTATTTTCATTTATACAGGGATGCTGCTGGTGGCAGTCGCATTTCCCTAAGCGAGCTTACTAAAGGTCATGCTATTCAGGTCTACTCTGCAGTACCCAAATTATGAGGCAGAAACCTTTGAAATCTTCATTTTAGACTTGACATTTACGATGATAAGATTCTTAAATGTGATATGACATCTAACTATTCACAGCACAGCCAAATTGTGTAGTTATTCAACTGGAATCAGTTGTTGATCTTAAATGATTTCTGAAAAGGAGGTCATGCAGTTAAACATTGGTAAACATGTTTTTCTGGTGTTTCTCTGATAATTTCTGTGGTTCAACAGTCCTGTATTGCTTTTATCAATTTTCTAAATGTAGAAAAAGATGACATTTAACTGCAAGTCAAAAGAGGATATGCCACTGACACTGCATATTTGGCATTACTTGTTTTTCTCTGCTGTAAAATGAGCATCAAGTGCATTTGGTGGATGTGCTATAAAAGTGCTACATTTTTTAAAAGACATGGAAAGTGATACTCATCAATGCCATTATGTTTCCACATGCTTAATAGCACAGAGCATTTAAAACACCATTTAAAGTGTTCAAACAACTGGCAAATTAAAATGAGAGCCATGGGTTTTTCCACAATAATCACAAAATTATGAAAAAACAAACAAACAAACAAAAAAAAAAAAAAAAAAAAACAGTGGCTTAGTCCTAAATATTACTCCACAACTTTTATCCAATGAATATAAATGGTACTGAAAAAGTTGTTTACACACATCCATGTGGTCTCTAAAAAACAATAAATAAAATGTAGTTGAACTTGAGTCTAATGTTATATATTATCCAACGAACAAGGAAATGATGAATTGGCTAAATTGCCTAATGATTTTAATAGTCATAAGGTATGTGGTGTCAGGAGCCTTCCTGAAAATACCAGGAAGAGGCATTCACACCCTTTTCCTTTTTTACAGATGAATCACATAAAGTAAAAAGTATTAAACTGAAACATCACATGACTAAACCAGTTATAATTCCTTTAAAACTAGCAAGGCTTCCAGAAGTGGGAGAAAGCAATTAATAATTGAAGCAGCTGCTCTTATCCAGGGCGACATACATTTTTTCCCACATAGTATACATTGGATATACAACTGGATTCTATACTGAAGCTACTGCTACTACAGCAGAATCTTATGTGGGATCCTGACTGGGATTCAAACCTGCAACCTTTCGGGTGCAAGGCCAGTTACATAACTGCTACACTGCCGTCCCGTTCTTGCTAGAGATTTGTCTGTATGCTTATATAGTTTCTATGAGAAGTCAAACGTCAAATTACAGCTTGTATATATAAATAAGTATATTTATTCGCAAATAGTTATAACTTTTTTTCTGCATTGTGAATACAGCATGCCTGCTTTTTGAAAAATCTGACAGTGTAATGACAGGCCTTTTAAATTGTGTCACATTTGATGCCAATTTCATTGGGAAAAATTGCCAGAGAAATTTCAACTGCCAAGTTATTTGGTGTTGTGTCTTTTGTGCTACTAATAGTCTTTTTCCACAGTAGGTCTTAATCTCTCAATTTGAATTTCTGAGGTTTAGAACAGAACTTGTGTGAACAAAACAGTTTATAACCTCACAAAATGATTTCAGTGAAAAATGCTTGAATTTAATCAAGTCAAAGAAGTCAAAAAGGATAAATGTGACTGACTGCAAATGTAAGTGTCTGCAGGATGGTATAGATTTTGAGTATTTTAATTATCAGTTGAATTGTTATTACTTCATAGTTGATATTGTCATTGTCTATATTTGGGGGGAATTATACAGGTTCCTGTATGTGGATGCCACACCATTTCAAAGTGAATCAGTTAAGTGCACCAGATCCTTACTGTAGCTTTTCCCTGCTGTCTCAATCAACTGATCTGGTCAATACCTGCCAGCAGCTGTTTGTTTGTCTATAAGCAAACAGTTAGCAGGGCTGGAAGAAAACATACTTGGGTATGCAGGACAGCTTATGTCCGTGGAAAATCTTTTAAGAAGATCAAAAAAGGATCGATATGGTATGCAATGTCCTTCCTGCTTTCCTAAAAAGTTAAAAAATGTGGAGATTTGAAGAAGTGTACAGAGAGAATGCTGGCTGGCATGAGATTGAATTTGTGGGCAGATGTCAACAGACTTCCTTTTCAGGGGGAAAAAAAACTATATTATCATTTCTGACAGTGAGACTTGAGAGCCAGCTGGCACCCCCATGTTCTGCCAAGAGCAAGCTGCATTTAGAGAGAGAGAGAGCAAAAGATCGAGAGAGAGTGAGAGAGTGTGTGTCAGCAAGAGGAATATTTCAGAGGGGCAGTGAAAGGAGGTTTAACACTGAAATCGTTGCCCATACCATATATCGATTCTAAATATGTGGAGTGCATTTTATTATTACAATGCATGCGATTAACAATTTAGTATGACTCGCACGTCCAAACATTACATGTAAAAAAGCCTGAACTGATCCTGAGGCACACTCTAATTATGCCAACTCTACTGCACCCGATACATATCTTTTTAACATATTAATTACTAAAAATAATTTTCATGTGCATTCAGAGTATGAGCTGTGAAGACACAGTCTGAGCAGTTTCAGCGATCTTAAGATGTCACAGGAGTTTATTTGGGACTTTAAATTATGAATAAGCGCCTCACATTTCTCTTAAAGTTTCAGCGGAGACGTGGCTGTCCAACCTCTAAATAATTAGCAACTCTTACAGAAACATCGATGTGTGGATGAGACTGAGGCCTGGGTTTTTCGTTGGCGTTTTTTTGGGGGGGGGGGTGTGGGGGTGGAGTGTTTTATATAGGTCAGAACTTTTTTTTTTTTTTTTGAGTGGAAGTCCATTCGGACCGTAGAATTCCTGCAGGGACAGACATTCCGGGGCACGGTGTATGCATCACTGCCAGAGAGGATGTCTAATTAGTGGTGATACATGCACAGCGAGGCAGGCGAGCTCAGGGAGCAGAAATGCGGATGTACATCAGCAGAGCCGTAGCCCTCGTCTCCAAATCAGCATGCCAGTGAGCCGGAGAACTGATCCCAGCGAACACGACTGATCTGATGGACGGATGGACAGACCGAGGAACGAGTAGATGAATGAATAGATGGAGGTGGCGGATGGATGACTGCATTGCACACGCACATTTCTCACTTCCTAAAACCCACGTAAACCGGTGCCAAGATATGTATTTTGTCAGGGAAGTACAATATGTCTGTTTCTTGAATCCAGGAGTTTCTAAGGTCAGTGCCCTTGTTTAGTCTTCAGAATACTGAACATGAGTGGTATTGCATGCAAAAACTCCTCGCTTATCCTACATTTAACATGTAGAACACACAAATGATTGTTTTTGGTTAGGAATTCTGTTTAATAGTGAAAAACCTCATATTTTAAATTGGTTACTCATACACATGGTAGTCACTTATAGGAATAAGGAGTTTATGTGACTCACACCATAGTTGGATAATTATATATACCATTAGGGTTGACATTAGTGAAGTAACGTATGGTTCCATCAAATGGCCTAATTTCTTTGTAGAGCACTACACATACGTATATGTGTCTATCATGTGCACACATACTTTCCCTTATCATTCAGTTTTGTTAACATTCAAACTAAAATGGTTTAATCAAAAGCGGTATTTATCCTTTGACAAACTTAGGTTTAAGAACATCATACTATGCTTACTTAAGCTTATGTTCAACTTGCAGCGACCATGAAAGAATATTACCGCTACAAAACAAAATAATCAGTGTGAAATGAATGTCAACAGTGTTTAAACAAGCCCAGTAGGGCTCAAATATACTCTAGCATAGAGTTTTACACCTAAATATTTCCTGTGTACATTTTTCTTCTTTGCCATACTAGCAGTGAGCCATAAGAATTATTATAAATCTACCTTATAATTCTTTTCTTCTTCCCCACTGTATGTATATCAAACTAGTTATCAAAAGCCATTGAGAGAAATCTAGGAGAGTGTCAGACACTTGGGAGTTACCTAAGAAAATAATTCCTGTAATTCATTCACAGGACAATGTATTGAAGGCGAAAGCACTTAGGAAACAGCGTCAGATTGCAGCCTTCAAGGCAGCCTCCGCAACCTGCAAACTCTTCGGTCAGATCAAGTCTAATGTTTCCTGACGTCAGGCACTCCACCCATCCATTATCTATACCTGCTTATCCTGGAGGGATGGGTGCTGGAGCCCGTCCCAGCATGCATTGGGGCGACAGGCAGGAATACACCCTGGACGGACCGCCAATCTATCGCAGGGCACACAAACCGTTCACTCACACGCTCATACCTATGGGAAAATTTGGGTCTACAATTAGCCTACCTGCAGGTCTTGCAACCGGAGTACCTGATGAAAACCACACGGACACAGGAAGAACATGCAAACTCAGAAATCGATTCAAACCCAGAACCTTCTTGCTGTTAGGCGACAGTGCTACCCACTGCTACCGACCATGCAACGTATTATTGTCTATTGATTGTCCTTGCTGCTGCACGTTTGTGCCGCTTCCTCTGTGAGCATGGCAGCTTGCGGTAAACATGAAAGCCCTTTTACTTTGATATCGTCTCATTTGCATCCTCAAATGACGGACGATAAAAGCCCGATCTTTTTGACAATGCAGAGAACCTTGATGCTGCAGAACCATCTAATTGCGGTGCATCCCCGCCATTTTGCAAGCGTGCAAATCAAAGAGTTTGATTTATTCTCCTCCTTTCCTTTCTCAGCGTCAGCGCGGAGTGTAATCTGGACGAGGCTGAGTGAAGAGGGCTTGGGGAAAAGTGATAAAATTCGGACAGAGCACTAGTGAAAAGATGCTCTCACATTAAAGCATGGGACGGGGGGGGGGCAAAATCATTCCCAGTGTTGTATACCTCGAGTGCACTTCAACTCCTGATAAAATAGCTGGATGGCACTGGCCGGAATGAAGCCTGACAGTCTACAGTGGGGTTGGATGAAGCTAAGTGCAAATTTCATTCTATGGTGTTTATCTGGATTGAGATGTCAAAGGTACTGATGAATCTAGCCTCTGACATCTCATCAACGATCATATCTGAGAACAACTGGACGCACGGCGTGACATTTTCTCTGGCGAGCGTGCGAATGCGTACGCGCACGAGAATGCGTGCGAGCTTGACAAATGCTCTACTGCCCCGTGAAAAAACCGCACGGATTCATCTTATCATTACCTTGTAATGAGGAAAACCTGTTTCAGGCGCACTTCACCGAGTAATTAACTACAGTTCAGCGTGTTCCTGGCAAATCTAGGCGTCCATTAATTGTACCTGAAGTCCGCTCCACACACGGTGCAGTCCCATGCTGGCGATCTTTTAGAGTAATTTTTCTTTCTTTTTTTTTTTGGTATTCAAAGTTTCAACGCTCTGCATAGGCTTGCTCCAGCAGCTGTCTTGCCACATGTCAGGGTTGAGATTCTGGCACCAGCATGGGCTTGTGGTTGGGGCTGAGCAGGTGACAAGTGCCCAGAGTTCATTGCTCATTTTGTGTGACACTGGCAGCTCCCTTGGGCTCAGCCACTTAAGTCTGATTGCAGTAATTGTTTCACAACCCCTGCTCAAAATGAATATACATACAGTAATTGCTTGGACAAAACGGCTTACTTAATGCTTCTTGATTTGCCCTGAGATTTAATGCACAATCTAATGAGCAGGATAATTGACAAGATTAACAAGGTGCCTGGCATTGTTTTCTTGCCACAGACTCCTATTTTATTTCATGTTCCCTTGAGGGAAAATGTCAGTCAAATTCGGCGACTTACCTTAGTCAGCACAGCATGGCAAGGAAAGCCCCATGGCATGAAAAATATTACAATGAAGGAGAATAAAATTTCGTATTCTCCTTTTCTGAACTTCAGCAGGAAGTTGTGGGGGAACCCAAACATGACCAATGGCCAACAGTGTGGCCCACTTCAAGCAGTGTGGGTCCATAACCACGGAACTAAACTATTGTTAACTGTCATCTTGTGGCACACATTGGCATGGAGTTTTGTGATAGAAGTATGTATCTAAGTAGTGCTGTTGTAATGATAGGGCATTGTGGTAGTGGTGGAATGGAGGCTTTTAACAGATTGTTATTTTTTGTAAAATAGGGAGGATCAAACCCTCACCAGATCTTGTGACAAACTGGTCAAACTTGCAACACTGTACAGAAGAATCTTAGAGATGAATGAAAAGGCAGCCCAAATTTCCAAACCATCTAGCTAATGCGATTATATTTATATCTAACTGATTAACTGTCCAGGTAATCAACCAAATCGAGCAGATACTCTTCTCTCTGATACAAATAAGTAAGCTACTTGAAAGATACAGGATCCAAAAGGAGACTATACTGGGCTAATGTGCAAGTTAATATACCAGTGCTATGGCTTATTTCTAGTTAAAAACATCAAATAGTATTGTGCTCAGTGATGTATCAACACAAGAACAAAGAAATGTTCATATTCTATCAGGAATATGCACTAGAATTATATGTTAAGGAAGCTTTCACCATTTTCACCTGTAATTATTTTTTTTAGAAATAATTTAGTTTATATCCTCCTACAGAAAACAAAAAATGTTTAAAAGATGTAAATGTGGCTGGAACATTTTGAGAGAAAAAACAAATTTGCTTCAAAGCATAGTGCACCGCAACCTTACTGTGACATTGCGAAAAGGTACACTGTGCCAGCAGGGTGATTGGCTGACTTCACGTACCTCCGCAAATGCCTGCAAGCCAAATGCTATAATCTGATAACAACACAACAACTAACCAAGAAGGACTGAAACTCACTGTTTTATAACATCATACCGTCCAACATAGCCTGTGTATTATTGGTCTATGTATTTTAATTTCTACATTTATATGAGTTCCTAACAACATTAATTGCTGACCCCTTACCTGTACTGTAGTGTACAAGGTACTAAACGCACTTTTCTCTGTGACAGTAAGTTCAAAAGGTTACACGAGACTGTTCAAAATAAACTGCCTCTTGGTGGTTTACAATTCCATAGTCCGCTTTGACACAAGACTGACAGGGAAATGGTCTTGGATGACACAATAAGCAAGCATACGTTCCATTTCAAAGCAGAAAAAAGTGAATTGTCATTGTCTGAGTGCATTGCAGTGAATTCAGAAATAATTCAAGAAATGATTCAGGGTATTGGTTTACAATAATGTGTCAAATGTAAACAAATACATGAAACTGACAACACTGAAATTGAATTTTAACAGCATGTAGACAGCAAAGCAAAAAAAATAATAATTATATAAAAACACAATCACAGTTTCACTAACTTCTCAATTATATTCATACTGTATATCCCACAACATAATGATAGTCGTTTAGTACATGAAATATGCTAATGTATTTTTTCAATTAGGAAAAAAAAAAATAGCACAAGTGTGAGGTACAGTATGTGGAAAAGTGAGGTACAGCCGGCTTCACCCCTGGACATCCCCAGCAGAGGAAGATGGAGGATGCCTGCGATTTGGATAAATCACAAAGTAGCGTTTTGAAGTGCGATTCCCAGCCTTTTGATTTGCCAGGTGTTCGGGATATTTTATCATTTTTAATTATACCAATGCCGCTAACTTTACTTGTCCAGCTGGGACTTAATGCATTGCCAGCCCACAGTATTTGTAATTTTAACTGTTTTACCCCATGAGAAAGATGAAAACATATGCACCGCATACTCTTTCAAGAGAGTCTCCAGGTGCTGAATATAAAAAGTAGTTTTCAGAAACTAAAATAAAGCTATACGAGCGCAGTTTCATACATACTGTATACTTTTTTATAGACAGGTATCTGGATGAATATGACTTTTTTTTTTTTGCTAACACATTTATAAATCCAAATACACTATATAAAGAACCTGTTGCCACTTTTGTTAAACTTCTTTCAATGCCTGGCAGTAGAGGCTAATTGGTTCTTTGTTACAATCGATTTAAAATCTTCAGACTTCTACATAGACTTATATGATGACAAAATATAGGCTAATGGAAGCCAGTCATTGCAATTCAAAATAAAAAAGTGACTTAATTTGTGTAATCCTTTCCCCCATACACTGTGAAATTCGTAATGCATGACCATGCAAAACAAGTGGTAAGGGTCAAAATATTAGCTTCTTAACTTCTTTTGAAAGTCTGAGAAAGTTCTTTAAAACGCTAACATGAGTTTCCAGTGACAAGTTACCTAGCTCCGGTTGCCCTGTTGGTGCAGCTGGCCCCAAGCGTACGAATGTGGATGTGCAGGACTGTGCATATTAAACACAATTAGAAGTTCTTTCCAACTACATCAGCAGGAGCAATTTGTCTAACCTTCATGAGCACCATCTTATAAAGTATGGCATTACGCCCATTATGCACTGGATGTTTGTATTATCATCATCAGTAAAGTGACTTTTTTTTGGGATTAATTTAGCTTTAAATCACAACGATGGAGTTTGATGGAAGATTGTTGTCTTCCCACAGATTTAATGCATTTTCTTCAATGGGGCTGAACATTTAGCGGATTGGGATGCCAGGGGGTTAAGTGATGGCAGCAGTATTAATCAAAAGGGGTGTTTGGTTGTCTATAAGGTGTCTGAACTTGGGCTGTGATTCATTGGTTGGCGTGAATCCTGAGTTACCGCCCCTGCAAGTTGATTTTCTCGACGGGGATAAATTCTCACCACAAAGCCAGAATCATCCAATCACATCTAGCAAAACAAACAAAACAAACAAACAAACAAAAAAAAAAACACGTAATTTACTTAAAATGTAATTAATTTATCAGATTAATTTTGATGGGGAAAACAATTTCAATAAGAGCTACTTGGACTTCAATTTAAAAAGAGTGAGTTTTAAGATGTTTGATAAATGACACAATTTCACCAAATAACTCATGTCAAAATGAATGATGTAACCGCATGCAATGCCGTTTACATTTGCAATTTGAAACAACAACAAATATGGAACGCCATAATTACAAAAAAGATTAATTTTAAAGGAGACATATATTCCCTTGCTTCATTCTGAGTGGCTGCCCACTGAACACACCCTTTAATTTAATTGCAATCTAATTGTGCTTGTACATTGAGAGGCCCATACCACCCACGTACACCTTACACTTATGATCACTGCAATCAGTTTCCCCACTTGCTCTTAGAGCTAAATGAGCATGGTGTAGGCAAAAGGAAAAGGCATCCGGTGTGAATTCGGAAAATCGTGTTACATAAATATACGGTGGGCAATAGCTGATGTTCTCGTTCTGCATTTTGATGTTTGATGTTTTAAAAAGCATGTCCCATGGGCCGGAAATTTGTCACCGTTCCTGCAGTTTCTCTCATTTCAATAAAATGTTCATGTGATAATCCATAATGTTAATTTCAGGGACTTCAAACAGCCTTTACAGAGAACATTTTAGGAATTTGAACAATAAATGTCTTGCCCTTTTTCTGATCCCAGTCATAACCTTTTTTTTTTTGTTTGTTTTGTGCCGAAATGAAGAGCTCAGCCTATCTGTAATGCTATGGTCTTCAGGCCCTTTTTACTTCCACATTCTGCCACAATTACACGGTATCATAAAAACCTCTAGTTATCCATTTACCCTGCATTTTACAGTTCCGATACCATAATGAATAGTAGCAGAAGCAAGCCGTCCCTACAAGGGATGAAAGTGACCACGCAAATTCAACAAAGCAGCTAAATTGGTGTTCACAAGTAGGGCAAATATGATTGCAGACCGCATTCCCTGGGGTGATTATATAACTAACATGACACCACTATCCTCCATCTACCTTATTCATTATTATATAATCTCATAAAAAATATATTTAAGCTCTTATCGGTCCTGTGCTCTGCCAATCCTGGATGCTCAGTTGCCTAGGAAACAAAATTCCCCACTAGTATTAAACGCCTGAAGCTGGGACTGTTACAATATTACTTCACTTATATATTTATTTATTTATTTTTATTTCATTATTTCTTTATTTGCTAGAATTTCATTTTACGCACTGCAAAAGGAAACCTCTCTCACAACAGTGGGGCCATTTTCATAACAGAATTTGTCTCCGGGAAGTCTGTTTGTGTAAAAGGATGCAGGTCCTGAGAGAAACTCAATTACATCTGGAGCAATGACAGGGTCTCAGAGATGTATGCAAACACCGGAGGATGCAATAAACTATTTGGCTCTAAGAGGATAGAGGTATTTCATTTCTCAATTGGGTAAAAAATGAATTTCAAGTGAGTCAGTGCAACTGCACAGACGTTTCAGGCAGAGGATGGTCAATTCAAGGTTGTCACTGTCACGCTTTTAAAAAAAGCCAATTTTTGATGCCCTGCTACTTCAGACAAAGCATGCAACCCAGCATAAATTGTTCATGACCTGTGAACATCTGTGTGCGTCACCATATTTGAAAAGAGTGCAGCAGTTCAGAGATGTAAAACCACAAGTTGAAATGTGTATGCATATACACACAAACACACACAAACGCACGTACACACACACGCACACAAACACAAACACACGCGCACACACACACACACACACACACACAATTTACTCTCACATATAAGACATACACTCATTACACATTTGTATTTTAAAAAATCCCTGAATTCCAAAAATCTGTTCTGTACCAATTATTGATATCAAAATCCCAAGGTATAACAACGTTTTTACCTGGGTTATACAGGAACAGAATAATGAATTGTTTTCCAACATGTGTACATAAATTAATCTTGTTAAATAATCAGGTTATCACACATAGCGTCCAAGAAATTCACAGTGATGTGATTTGTGAACAATGACCTAAAAATGGCACACAGTCAGTGTGGGAATCTCTATAAAGTGGTGCTGCACATGTATGAGGTTTACCCCAACAACCTGTAATCTGCCCCTTCCCCCACCAAACACACACACACACACACACACACACACACCAAGAACAGCCATGCTATTTGCTAACACCTCAAGCTGGTGCTGATAGAGAGAGTACATGATTCAGGAAAAAAGTAGACCATAGACTGGGAAAATAGCAATATCAGTTGCTTTGCAATTCAACAATAAGATAAAATGCTTGTCTTCCAGGTAGCATGTTAGACAGACAACTGTTTATCTGTAAATTCTATGCTTTTACCTGAAGGATTGTTGTTACATTGTTTTTGATAGTGGTCTTTTGCACAACCACTGGGTGTATTGTGATCGTACTACTGATCATTCACACCTGCAAGATTTGAGAGATGACATGAACATGATGAATTTATGATCAATTTATCTGACGAAACCTCATTCTCTGTTAGCTACAGATTGATCATTGTTATTTACCAACATATGTTTGAAAAAAAAGTGGCATACTGCACTTATAAAGCCCATTACAGTATACATCCACCATAGCAAGAAGAGCTTTGTTTTCCAAAATGTCTCTGGGATGTTCTGGTGGCAGACCAGACTAAAATGCTTGAAGCATGCAACCAAACAGACTGCAAACACCACACATACAACAGAAAGCACTCATTTTCTAATCTCCTGGATTTACTTTGAACAAATAATTATTTTCTTCATTAAATTTGCTTCACAACTAACTTTCCATTAGTTTGGAACAAGCTACAAAAAATATTTTTTAAAAGTTAAACCCTTCATATTGAATTTCAAAACAATTTTCCTCACACTGAAAGTGTTGTGAGAACACAAACTTATTCAGTTCAATCTACCAACATATATCTTAATAATATTAATTACTGTTTAATCACGGGTCTAAATAGCATTTGAAATTTGAAAGTCATTAATTTCAAAGTCAAACTTTTGTACCACCATAATTATTTTAGTAAAGATTTTTGTCCACATGCAATTCTTAAATGCATTGCGTTGTGTGCTTTTTGTAATACAAATGTAATAATTCTAATATCTGCATAAATTAGTACTATGTGATCTAAAACACATACATACAGTACGTCCAATTTATACAGACCTCAAATTTGGTTACTAAGGAATATTTAAAATGAAATAATAAATACATTTAATGCTACACTGCATTCATGTAGCACATTCTCTCATCCAGAGAAACATGACCATCCAGGTGATAAATATGCACAATAGTGCCTGGCCTGGCTAACATTCTCAGACCAGCAAGTGTTGATGCAGCACCACTGAAACACTAGAGCCAGTTAACAATGCACGTTTTCGTTTAATGAATGAAAATGAAAAGCACAAAACACAAACATTCGCTTTTAAAAAAAATTCTTCTAATCAGTAATACAACAGAATATCTGCATATTTTATGCTCGTTTCTGCTTCATCTCAGGTCACTGGGGATTTTTTTTTTTTTGGTACTTAAAGGTTCAAACCGATCCTTTGAACTGATGAGGGCTACGGGCAAAGTTGTGTACTATTTCATTATTTTCATATCTGAAAGAAGTGTTGTGCATCTCACAGAAGAGTAGCGCATCTTACATCTACACAATAAGGCAATTAAGGATCCTTTCTGAGAATTGTGATATTGTGTTGGGCTGGTTCTCTCTGCACTGTTGTGAACAACCCTGGATTTGTAGGCTAAAGTAATGATTCAAATGTACAGGGAGTGGAGGTTGTATTGATTTAACTGATTTTTTTTTTTTTTTTTTTTTTTTCGTGGCAACAGCTTTTTCTGGTATCCAAGTACAATTGTATAAAATGAAACAGAAATCCTAGGCACAGTGGCTCCGGAAATAAGAAAGGAACAAGAAACAAGAAACAATGGGTATTTTTTCCCCAATGAGACTCAACCCTTGTGTCATACATAAGCGGTCTCACCAGCTTATGAATTCCATTTGGCGCTTCAGGAGAGCTTCTGGAGTTCTTGTAAATGACTATCCCTGAAAGACCGCTCCATAACTACGAGGCGTTACTGGCCCCCAAAATATTGTTTTGCACGAAGTTCCAGTGGAACTTTTCAGTGGTTCTCCATCACACATGACCCCTAAATGTTAAGATCCCATAACGTTTTTGGAAAAGGCTTCATATTTGTGTTGACGGTTCAGTCCCGTGCCAGGACAAGGAAACAAACTGCTAGGTGTTGATAGATGACCCAGTAATTGAGACCATTATACCTTTTCCATATAAAAGTCCCCAGTTGTCTCTGCTTTAATTGACTTTATCTCTGGGTCTGCTGAGAAATGATTCATATTGCTTCATTTCCCAACTAGTTCATAAAAACAATTTGATGGTAATGTTCTTTTTTTCCACCCAACCTCAGACGATTTAATATTTTCTGAAATGCATTAAGGAAACAACGGGCTATGGTCTAATCTAAATAAATTACCCCCAGTTGGAAGCAATAATAATGGAATGCAATCGGCAATAAGATGCTGTCTGGAAAGAAAATGAAAGATGTAAATATCCCGTGTCCAGGGAGCTGACAGGAGTGTGCTCCGAGCTTGGCTCTTTTTGTGTTGGGAGATGTGTTGGGAAAGTGTGTGTGTGCGCGTGTGTGGGTGTATGTGTGTGCGCGCATGTTTTGTGCACGCATGTAAGGAAACAGACAAAAAGGCAGATTTAAATAGCCTGTTTTATCATCATTAAAATGGATGAAAGGCAATCGTGTCTTATGGGGGATAGTTCCTCTGCTCACACTGAAAAACAACTTTGACATCAGGCTACATTCTGAGCAAATAGAATCAGTATAATGACAGACAAGATTACCATATCCTGAATGACATAAACAAGGCTCTCATCTCCTGAAGATGTGGCAATTTCTCCAGAATCTTCCAGAATTCATGTATCATTTCGCTAAGCACATAGAAATGTAAAGTACCTTTTTCTGCCTTCACTGCTAAGAAGGTACAGAATGAGGTTGCACACCACATATATAATATGCACTGGTGTGGCACATTTGGCTACACACATTGTGAACTGCTGCTAAGTTAAAATGGCACTTCATTTGTTTTTTAATGTCTCCAGCTTCTGCCCTGCATTGAGTTTACCTTGTAATTTACGCCATGAATAAGAGTTGTGATGCACAGGTTTGTAGCCAGATTTTTTGTGAAACAATGCCATTTTAGATTAGACAGCAAATTACTTTTTAATATATACTGCATGTTGGTATTTACAACACTACTTCTGATTGTACACACCACCCCCCCTTTTTTTTGTTGTAAATATGACCTGGTTGAACCAGTAGTGGATAAACAATATGATTAAAAGTTGCTAGCTTTCTTATTGGGTAGATTGCCAGTTGACGAAAGTGAAGAAATGAAGAAACTAAATGGGTAGGCTGGGTGAACTGGAAGGTGGCAGTTTTGATAATGCTACCAAGATAGCAAGTGTACAAGATGAACTAGTTTCCTGTGGTTTTCTACCGATTTCCTGAGCGATTTGCTTGCTGTTTACCCTTGCGGTCCGAGATGATTGATTGTTGAGGCCCCTCCCTGTTTTTGAAAGGGGATATTCACCATTAGCTGATTAAAAGATGTCGTCCTCTGTCATTGACTCTGGACGGGGGGGGGATTAATAATGTCAAGCTGCTCTAAGGAAGGAAACTGCTGTGGTCAAGACTGTTCGGAGTTAATTGTACATCTAAAATAGGAGGCTGAAAGTACTGCATTTTTTTAAAACAAGCGTGGTAAAAAGCAGTGAAGAAATGACGTGTACAGACAGATTTAGGAGGCATGAAATCACATTAGCAAAGTAAATGCTTGAAAAGGCTGCAAGTGCCATGCCTTGTACACAGAAAAAAGAAGCTACATCACCTCTTATTTGTTGTAATACACAAAACTCTTGCAGCATATGCTTTTATGTCTGTGAAATATTACGTGCATAAAGAGGCTTCGGAACTCTTCTGTTCCCTCTTCGTCTTTGGAACAGGAAGAGAAGATCATTGGATTCTCATGATTGAAGGTGTTGGTAGAGCACCTCAGACTAATATCTACAGAATGATCAGGGGAACATAAATGTTGTTCAAAGATTACAAGCCGGCCCGCAAATTAAAGGCTGCTGGGCACATGAGAGGGTGGGGGTGGGGGTGGGGGGGGATTGTTTATTTCAAGCTGTATTCATTTGTGAGAATGAACAGAATGCCCCTTGATGCAATGCTGCAAGAGGGATGCCTGTTGATGTCATTGAAAATTAGATGACTATTCAGTATTATTTTGTAGATTTTTAGAATGATTTCCTATTAACTGATGTTCAAAATGATACCAAACACACCCTGGACAGAGGTGGAAGATCCAGGTTCTGAAAGTAAAAGTCCTCCCCTGTATTTTGTTCCAATCACCTGGATTTGCGAATTAGCACAATTTTTCGGCCAGGAGGTGGAACTAATTTCTGAGAGTTCACGGGTGTCTGACACACACGGCAAGACTTTTACTTTCTGACGCCTGGACTTTCCACCTCTAGTGATGGATGAGGAGTCGGAGTCTGCAGTCCCATAGCCTCACTCTCATCACTCTTTGGTGCATCTGTAAGATTAAGTTAGTCCTTTACTGAATTATTTAAGAATGCAAGGCAGCTTAGGCAAAGGAATAGACTATTTTAGGTCTTAGCCTGTTGACTTAGCTTTTTGTGAGTTTGTGGCTTTTGATTCATGAAATCATGCATGAGCAAGTGTCATAAATGTGTCCGGTCAGCTAATGTTAGGTCATTCTTTATTAAAACTGAGCAACCTAAGTTAATGAGAACTCTCGAACAATTCTCCCCTGAAACTTTTTTAAAAATTGAAGCTAAATGAACTGTTAACTTATGTATAATTTTTTTATGTTACCTAAAGAGGGTCTGAGCATAACAACATGGCCCTTCGATGACCTCATTTATGCTTTTCCGTGAGGTAGCTTAATGTAGTTAACTTCTTCAAAAATAGTTTAGTTTAGTTAACTACTTTTCTCTAATTGGTAGCTGTGCTATATCTTAACTGCTTCTAGTGTTGAGTAATGGTAGCTCAGTTGATTACATTTTCAATGTAGCTTTGCCAATTCTGGAAGTTGAATCACCATGGGTTAATTACTCGCCTTTGTATAAAATTTCCTCAAGAGCATCATAAGGTAAGATTTGACTGTTGTCATAATTGTGTTATAGCTTTAGTTTATCGGTTATTTGCCATATGTGACGTGATTACTCCTTTATTATTAAGCATGTGTGTGCAACATTTTTTCAGGCTGGTGCTGGCTGTGGTTGTAGTCGAGATATTAGAGGGTTCCTGATGTTTTACTACACTTTTGGTTGTGTGTATTTCAATATTTCTGTATTTTCTGCGCTTGCAGTTCTACTCGGCATCTTGGCTTCGTGTGCTTTTGGTTTAGGCAGCATAATTAAAATCAGCCAAATCGAGTTGCTTGTCAAGAAGAGATATGTCAAGGAGTCTCATTTAGAGCTAGAGTTAAGATTATAGTTTTTATTGAAGTTATTATAATTTATGTTAACAACATCAACTCTGACATCATGTGGTATCTGACCTTGCCATACCTTGGCTTTTGACGAACAGACGCCACTGGCTTTGAATATCCATTTTGGGAGAGATTCATTTAATGACTCCAAACATCCTGTATGATGAGCACTCAGCAGTAATGGCTGAACCCTTTTGAATGTCTCATACTTATTCACCTATGCACCTATTTGCACATCGCAGTGGATATTTGCTGGAATGGGATGAGACACCACAGGGGTGAATCACCCCCTGTTAATTGCAGCATCTTCAGACTAGTGCAGCAGTACTATTTTAATTAGTTCACAATTTATTTATTAATATTTTTTTGGGGGGAGACCACAAACTGCCTTCCCAGGTGCTCGATGGAGAAGGTGGTGTGCCATTGAGTGATGAGGGGAGAGATGCCGTTGGGTCCGAGCTCTGCCTCGTGCAGTGGACCCACACATGTAGCCCCATGGGAAACCTGTCCACAGTCGATACCGGCACGGACCAGGTGCTCATTAATATTCAAACTACTGCTTTAAGTGCTTCAAACAGATGTGCCGCCGGGGAACTTCCATGTTTTCTGTTTAAACAAGATCCAGGATTAATTTCTGTAGTCTTTAAGAAAAGAAAAAAAAAACAAAGTAACATGAAGTGTGCCAAAGTTAAACAGAGACAGAAATCAACACATAATATCGCGATATCAACCGCCAATCTGTGAACTGAATGAATGTGTGCTAATTTCACTTGCAGCTCAGAGTTTTTAACAGCTGCATAGCTAAAGCGAGGCAACTGGTGTAATTAACCTTTTGGCTTTTAGAGAAACTTCTCTAATGAATTCTTGATGAATTAGACGTTCTAACAAAGGCAATTTTCCTTAATGTCCTGCGATGCATTTAAACATGTTTTAGAGGAACATGATCTACATGAAGATCACAAGCCTCTGAACTTTGTGATCATTGCAGCGGAGACGTTCGCCATTTCAAGAACAAGGGGTTCCTCATTCTCAAAATTTTAAGATAAGTTTCAGAGATCTAGTTCTATTTAAAAGTAATATATAACATTTATAAGTACAAATAAAATGCATTCTTGCTTATAAAATACATTTACTGTATTTATGTTTTCAGCCCTTTGGTATTTTCTGGACGGGCAAATGTATATATATAGCTCCAACACCATAACATAATGTATGTAAAAAGGGGAATTTACATCACACAACAAATGCTGATGTAGTATGCAGTAGAGCACATCTTAACTGCATGTGTAAATTAACTAAATTCCTTTTGAGCAGTTAAATCGAACACTTTCTTTTCTACAGTTAACCGCCAACAGAAAAACCAAAGGATGACAGCTGAGTACGTATTTATCCATTTATCTATTTATCCATTACATGTTTTTTTTTCTACTCATGACTATTTGGCTTACTTCGCAGTACATATGGTACTGCTGATGGCCCTATTATAAGTGTCAGATGCGCCAGGATATTTCAAAATTAGCAGGATATATCAGTATAGCAGACATACTTGACTGCAAATGATTGACTGTCAAATTAGAAATGAGGAAATGTTGGTTATTCTTTCAAAAGCCAAGTGATACTGTTTAAGAATATTAATGTCGGTCTGTTATGAGGTAGACTTAAATCATCCAGCCAAAACCATGACTTACAAAAATCATATTTAAATCACATTTTATTTAATGCGGCAGTATATGACCAAAGGCATTTCATGATAGAAAGCCCAAGGTGAAGGACAGAGTGACAAATGAAAAGTTGTGTAGCAAGCCAGGCCTTTATGAACAGGAACATGCGTTGCAGCACATACGGCAAGTGATTTCAGAGGACACAACTGACAATCCAGTACAATGTGGATATTTTTGTTTTTGGGTAGCTCAAAACTGGGGATTGAGGGAAAATTTTGTGCGTAGAAAGGTAACACTGTGCATGCAGTCACATCCCTAAGGCTTGTGTTTCCTTAAAAACTTATTTTTTAAAAATAGTTCCTCTCTTTGTCTGCAGCCTGATGCAGTGAGGGACCCTGGCAGGGTTTTCTCTGGGTGCTAATAGGCCTTACGGGCCTCACGGGGAGGCAAGTCACTGGGAGGGCAGGTCACCTTCCTTCAGGCTTTTTGCAGATGGGAGAGAGAGAGAGAGAGACAGAGATAGACAGAGAGAGAGAGAGAGAGAGAGAGAGAGAGAGAGTGAGAGAATCTTCAGCGTGCCTGGTAATCTGTGGCTGGCCCCGAGTTACCCAGCTACTTCTGGGTTTTTGTGTGCCCACTGCCCACACACACTATTGTAAAAATACCACCTGGCTGCATGCAACACAGCGATGGATGCATTCGACACCGCCAGCTCTACAGTGGAGAAAGCAGGTCAGCCGCTCCTCCATTTTGTTTTTGGAAACCACCCCTAAGAATCCTACGGACAACCTTTAATTGTGCTAGAAGCAACAACTTTTGTAAATGAAAGGTCTAACGCCTACTGGAAAAAAATCATTGTGACCTTTATAACACAATTAAGAATGATGCAAACAAAACTGTATAAAGCAACACGAGGACACCTACATTCGATTCAGAAGTAATTGCCAACACAGAATATTTTAGAGTAAATTGAATATGTTCCCACTATTTTTATTGAATGTTGACGGTTTCTTCAACAAGAAATACTACGGAATCTGGCCGACTTCTTTGGTTGCCAACGAATGGCCAGCCGTGTATAATTCACATGCTGAACAGCAAGCCGCGTCGACTCCACTAGACACTTTTTAGCATCTGAGCGACATAAAACACATGGTTTGTTCTGCATTATTTACATTCATTCATTTAGCAGATGCTCTTATCCGCTAAAGTGACTGAAGAGAATACCCTGCACAATCAGGCATGATGAACAGCGATGTACATACATACATAACCCATAGCGCAGTGTGCCATAAGTCTGCCATAAAATAAACATTATACCATTTAAGTGCCACTGTGACGGGGACAAATGGAAAGCAAGCAACAGGTTATATTACATCAATCAGAGAGTGTACCAGCAATCAGTACTTTCAGAAGCTCAAATTCAGATAGTGCTAAGAGAGTAGAAGTGTCTGGATTGGAGTGTGTCCAGACATGGCTGCGGGGTGAAATTCCTGGGCCCGAGACAAAATGGCATCATTACATTATTACCAGGCCCGTGACAGTAATATTTAGCACAAGTCAACAGACCATTGCCTGTGCACCCCTTCCTTATATCATGGATACAAATCCTCAAATCGGTGATTATGATGCGCATACATATGATTAAGACGCTCTGATTTCTGAATGCAAAATGCATCATATTCACACATGCCGCACCAGTTCTGAGCTGGCTTCCGGTGTGTCTACCTGCTTTCTGTTCAAATCACTCACACTGGCATATAAAGCTACGAATAGGTACTGGCCCCCTTCCTATCATAAGACAGCGATTGCACCTCACACTCCAGCCATCCTCCCTGTTCGGCAGCCTCTCGCCAGCTGGCTGTCTCGTTTCCTTTAGCTAGCGCCCTTCAGCGTCATTCCCCTGCACTCTACAAATGTTTAAAGACGACCAAAAACTCACCTTTTCAGACTACTCAAATATATATTTTTTAAACTTCTTCTCCAGGGGTCAGAAAGTAAAAAAAGTCCTGCCGTGTGTTCGTACTACCCATGAACTCAGCCAGCTAATTTCAGTAATTAGTTCTATCTCCGGGCTGAAGAATTGCACTAATTAGCAAATCCAGGTGATTGGAACAAAATACTGGGGAGGACTAAACCTGGATTTTTCACCTCTGCCCTTCTCTCTGTTTATCAGCCAGGTCTTGAGTCTTGCTACTTGATAGAGGCAATTCATTTATTGCAACTTTGCCAATCTCCAGCTCCATTGGTGTTTGCTTACCGTGTAAAATGAACTTTCATTAGTTATTTTAGCTAATAGGGTCTACCCTAATGATTGGACATAAATATAATGGCTGTGATCTTTAAATATATAACTGTCAACAAGGAGTACTAGATGATCATTAAGCTTGCAGATTACTGATATGGTTAGGTGGAGACAGTAAGGGAGAGGCTATAGGGAAGTAATCTTAATTATGAGTGGCAATGGAAGATTAAAACATGGCATGATTATATGTAGTACACCCAATTAAAAGCCTGTTACATTTGTAACATGTGACCATATTTTGCTTTATTTGTACATTTATGGTTAATAAGTTAGTAGCTTATTCCCCACTCACAATCCACCCCTCCCCCCCCCCCAGTCCTCAATCACTCCACCCCCCCAGCTATAATACTGTTGGGCTTGTTTTTGCCAGCACAGTTGTTTATTTGTTTTAAAGGACTTGGCAACACTGGTGCTGGTTGGGGCCCCAACTTTCACCTTTCACTCAGGAGTATGAAGCATTTCAACCATTACACCTGATACAGGGGTGGGGGGTGGGGGGTGGTGGGTACCATGTCTGTTTCTTCGTGCCTTTGAAAGCACTTAATAAAGCCGGGGCTGTAATTGACACTTCATCCCAGATTTATATTGTTATTGATCAGCCCCGGCATTGGAGAAGTAATCAGCAAGAGAGAGAGAGAGAGACGGCGATATGGACGTCACGGGGGGGGGGGGATTGGGGGTGGGGGGGGGGGGCGCTCCTGAGCATTGATCGCTCGGAGGCGCGAGCCGCCGGTATTGCCCTCTCATCTAGCGGATGCCGACTGACAGGACGGCGCGCGGCAGCTTGTAGGGGTCAGCAGTGCCAGGAAGAATGTAGAAGGAGTCAATCACACGGGGGCCTGTCAGACGTGTCATATTCCCGGCGCTCCCCCCCGTGACGAGCGTACGGGAGCGGAAGCTTGGGCCCGCGGTGTCAGAACGCCTCGGAATATCGCAGGCGTTCCGGTGCATCTCTCTCGTCTGCTGTCCAAGAACTGCGCAAGAATCTACAATTCACATAAAGGTTAAAAAAAAAAGGGCAACTTGACTTTCTGCATTTAAAGAGATGCAGAGACCTACACTGTTGATAGCTGTCCACTTCTGGGTAGTGAAAATGTACTGTAAGTTAAAAAAAAAAAAAAAATTAAGTGTTAAAGAAAAGTCTAATCTAAATTTTTTCTAAGGATGCCTTAAGTGTGCATGTGACTCCACTTCACCCCAGGCACCCACCGCCTCTCTTTTATGCATTTTTCACAAGCTCGGGAAAGTGGTACAATGCCCTTGTCATGGTGGCTCTGTAATGCGAGTCAATTGCATGTTAAAATACCTTACATGTCTGCCACAGATCTGTCAAGGCCCGGATCAAAGCAGGAGGTTGCCTGTGTGATGAAAGGAGACTCTAATACAGTGTGAAGAGGGACAGGGTGAAGCTGGGGTATTTATTTTCATTGAACACATATTAACCAGGCAGCTCATAATAGTTTTGCTTGTCAAAAGTCAATGAGGCATTGACACACCTTTTGAAGCTAAAACCAGTGGGCTTCATATGTTTGGGCTCCCAAAGTTTGAGCGTAACTGCTGGATTCATGCTCGTCTCAAAGCAATGTGTGCTTCTGACTTGCAGCTTACAAAACAACGTGTTCACTTTCTGACATTTGCAGTCACATCTCCCCAGCCGATAATTCATTTCGGGCTGCGCTGATGCATCACAGAGATGTCCGGTTATTTGTGCGTACTGTGGGGGGGCTGATCTAATTTTCAGTTTCCGTCAGAAGCGCCCAGATCCACTGTATGTGAACATGTTTTGAATATCAGAGGCATCATTATCGCGTGTCGATTGATATGGATGTATTCGTGCCCAGTTTACTCAGTGCCGTGTTTTTAAAAAAAAAAAATTTTTAAGGTAAGTTTTAGGGCTACTTCCTTTGTTTGGAATGGAATTTGACTGCAAATAGCTGATACAAGCCACTCCGCTGCTCTTGGAAGTCTTAAAGCCTCGTCTCTTATGCGAAAAGACCTGACTACAAATGAGCTGGTTGAGAAACACAACCCCCTATAGAGGACTGAATGTGCTTTGCTCCCACAGGGCTCAGAAGACCATAGAAAAATAAAGCTAGTGGCTGCTCACTTCTGATTTTATTTTTATTTTTGGATTAAATAGCCAACTATATTTCCAAAAAAATATGACAAAAAAACCATCAAGGGTGACAGGTCTTTCCAAGATCATAATCCTTACAGTGTTAGCCTTCTTACATTTATTTTAGCTGAACAAATCTCACAAAAACCAATATTCTGTGCCCATTAAGATTTCGGCTTTCATTATGTCTGATTCATACACTAAAAGCAGCCTTTAGTGGAAATACACTGATGAACAGGTATAATTCATATATGCCTATACTGAACATACAGTTACATGTAAAAGTATTGTGACAGTGACACAATTTTTGTCATTTTGTTTATGTAATCCAGCCAATTGGAGTTGAAATAAAACAATGAGTATGACTGTCAGCTTTAATTTGAGGGTATTTACATCCATATCAAGTAATCCATGTAGGAACTACAGCCGTTTTTTAAAAATACATAATCTCACTATTGTAGGGGAGCAAATGTAATTACACAATTAGCCGGCCGGTCAGGTGTTTTTTTGCCAGCTGTGTGTCTTTGCATGATTCGATCATGTACAAGAAAGTCAACAAAAGGTCTAGAGTTGATTCTAGGTGTGGAGTTTACATTTGAAAATGTCTCTCAACATGAGGCCCAAATAAGTGTCAATTCCAGTAAAACAGTCCATCATGAGGCTGAAAAATCCAAAGATTGGGTGCGTCAAAATAAAATGTTTGGTATATTGTTAAGAAGCAAAGACGCAGATTGAGAGCACTCAATCTCTACGAACACCTCTACGAACTATAGAATAGTGAGGACAGATAATTAAAACGTGTGCATTTTAACAATCCTCACAAGTAGGCAGCAAGGATTACAGGAGATATAAATACACTACCTCATGCATTAATCAAATGGTGCAAAAGTAATCAGTCGCATAATTAACCAGTCTAATCAAATTAATTATTGAATCATGATTATGAATTTCAATATTAAATATTAAAATAATAACCAATGACATAACATGCATAAGTTATTTGGTGTGGCAGGCTCAAGCATTATCATGTCCAAATACATCAGACCCAATACGAGGTTTAATATAACAGAATTTATTAAACAAACATCTAAACTAAACTCATTAAAGGCCGAATAAAGGAGGACATGTACAGGGGGCTAGGGACTTGCATGTGTGTGTCTAGTCATGTTTGTGTTCACCAGCACATGTGGTGCCAGACAGAACAATGGCTCTTGGAGTGATTTATGAATCAGTTTTTAACAATTGGTGGCTAAATATGGCGTGTAAACCAGGGGAATTGTGTGTACACAGGGCTACTGAAGTTAGCTACATCTAGCTAATCTTTGTGTACTTTGGCATTCTAAATGTACGAGACCATACATCTTATGAGTATATATTAGTGCAGTGTATTGCAGATATCTTGGTTAAGAAGATTGTAAGCTAATTTTAGTAACAGAGTATATACGTTAGATGTGCGATGCCAGGTCGTTGTTGCTAACTAGCACACAATATGATATACAGTAATCTAAACATAACATGACATACAGTCAATATAGAAACATAACATGATATACAGAATACAATCAAAAACACACTTAATTTAAGATAAAGAACAAACAAGATCATATGATGGTGACGTCAGTTGGAGCTGTAGACCCAAAATGGAGCCAGTCCTTACACCAGGATGTAGGCAGGGCGTGTCAAAGACTACCATAGAGAGAACACTGCACGAGCATAACCTCAGATGGTACACCGCAAGATGCAAACCGCTGGTAAGCCTCAAGAACCGAACGGCCAGCTAAGAGTTTGCTGACAAAAAATGATGGACCAAAGTGATGGAAAGAGGAAAGTGTGGAGACAAAGGAACTGCTCGTGATCCAAAGCACCCACCTCATTTGTGAAACATAGTAGAGGTAGTGTTATGGTGTGGGCATGTATGGCTGCCACTGGACTGGCTCACTATTCTTCAGTGATGATGTGGCTGCTGCCGGCAGCAAGGTGAATTCTGAATTGCACAGAAACGTCTCATCTCCTCAGATCCGACCAAATGCCTTCAAAACATTGGATAACACTTCATCTTGCAGCAGACCAATGTTACCCCAAACAAATGGATAAAGCAACAAAAGAGTTCTTCAGGGCCAAAAAGCGGATAGTGATTTGATGTTATAGACTGGCCAAGTCAATTACCCGCCTGAATCCGACAGAACATGCATTTCACCGACTGAAAACAAGACTGATGGTTAAAAATCCCCAGAAACTGAAGCTGACTGCAGTACAGGCCTAAGCAGAGCATCATCAGGGAAGATACCCAGCATCTCGTGATGTCTATGGGTCACAGACTCCAGGCATTGAATGCAAAGGATTTGCAACCAAGTAGCTACTAAATAAGACTTTTTTAATTTGTCAAATTACTTTTAATTGGACTAATTGCATATTCTCCTCTCCAAAATGGAGGGGAGACTATGAGTAAAAAGGGCTATAATTCCTACACAGATGACCCAAAATAGATGTAAATACCCTCAAATTAAAGCTGAAAGTATGCAATTTACCCTCACATTCACCATTTAATTCCAAATCCTAATGTACAGTACTGGAGTACAGAGCCAACGCAACAAAACTTCTGTCTCCATCCCAGCACTTTTGCATTTAACTATGCTACAGCAACACGACATAACTGCTCCCAGGCTGACATGGCACAAATTAATTGAACGTACATAAAAGCCTTCAGGTTCTTGATATCACCCAAATCTAAACAATGCCTGTAAGTGGAATGAGTGTAAAATATGGATAAAGAAAATGACTTGCAGGCAATCCTTTATCTCTCAAGCAGAAGAGAGCAAGAGCCCGTGGGCAGGGTATATGCACTTGCACTCTGCACTTGCGTCCACTGGTGCTCTCTCTCTAAGTTGTCCTCGATAAGGACATCTGCCTGATAAATAAAAGATAATGAGAAAATGGCTGAGAGCACATCTGAACCTGGTGATAATCCCAGGGGTAGGCACCATTTCAATTTGACGAATGCTGACATACTGTTGTTTAAATCTGATTCAAGACACAAAGGCTATAGCAGTATGCATTTTGTGTAGTGATAATAATAATAATAATAATACATTTTATTTATATTGTGCATTTCCAGGGCCTCATGGTTGCTAAACAGAAGTTAAAGGTTGCTATGCTATGCTACTTCAAAGACAGTTATAACTATCTTCTCTCTAGGGGTTTCGTCATACTAGTTCCTGGTTATGGTTATACACTTTGTTGTTCATCGCTCTGGATAAGAGCGTCTGCCAAATGCCTGTAATGTAATGTAATGTAACTATAGATAGTGAATACCATAATTAGGCATTGAGGGAACACGAACTGAGAACCAGACATGCAGTATATTAGTGAAAATAAAAGGTGACCAGTCTGTAATGAGTAATTTAGGGAGGGGGTAGGTAACTGAAAGCTTTGTAAGTGAGCAAAGGAATTTTGATACATGCCTTTATGGCAGGGCTGCTTAATGCTGTTCCTTGGAGATCTAATGGCTTGTAGGTTTTACCTGATTCTACTAAATATCAGCTTAACGAGATCTCTTCCTGTTGAATAAGGTGTGATTTGTTAGAGTTGGACTGAAAACCTACAGGGTAGCCGATCTCCAGGAACAGAGTTGGGCAGCCCTGTTTTATGGGAAGCCAGTGTAGGTTTTTTTTAAGGTGGGTGTGATGCGCTGCCAGTATCTAGTGTGGGATAACAATCTGGCGGCAGTTTTGTGTGTGTTGAAGTTTGCTCAGTTGGGTGTTAGGATTGTGTAGAATTGAGAATAGCAGACGTCAAGCTGAGCGGTAACAAAAGCATGAAGTAAGGGTTCAACAGCGGAGGTGGATAGTGAAGGACGAAGGTAAGCACTATTTCTCAGATTAAAAAAAAAATTATGTTTTGACCAGATTTTTTGAAATGGGGTTAAAAAGACAGCAGGGGATTGAGTATGGCCTCTAGTTTATGAACTGCCTTTGGGGCTTGAACAGTGAAGCTGCCAATATTTGTTGTGAAGTGCTTGAGTTTGGATAGCTGGGCATTGTTTACAATGAGTAGACCTTCAATTTTATCATTGTTTAACTGAAGGATGTTGGAGGTCAAGCAGCGCTTTAAGTCTCTGTGGCGATGTAATGTAGGAGAGAGATTGGAAAAGGAAGTGCTGACATATCTGTGTGTCTTCTGCAAAACAATGAAAACCAAGATCATGCCTTCAAATCATCTCACCCAGAGGTAGCATGTGTATGAGGTAAAGCAGTGGTCCCAGCACTGAGCCCTGGGGCACACCCTGTGTGACGAGGGCCAGGGGCGATTTTAAGGTACAAATCATGTAGTCTTGCCAGTCAGCCCATTAGAACTTGAACCAGTCCAGGGCTGTGTCAGAGATGGAGAGGGAATGCTGCAAATAGTCTAGCAATAGTGAGTAGCGTTGCTGACATTGAGCAGGTCATTACCTTCACTAAGGCTGTTTTAACTTTAGAGCGATTTATCAACACATGCCTAGGTACTAGCAGTTTTTAGTACCTGAATTGATCATTCCACTAAATTATCACAGAGCAGAAACAACTGAATTAAAGAGATAGACTGGAGGGACAAAGGTGTGTTTGACACCAACATGTAGATGCAAAAGCCTTCATTGCTGAATGATGAATGGAAATATCAAATGCATGTGCAGTGTAACAGGGTTTTAAATAATAATGGCACTACCGTTTGACAAGGCCAATCATGTCATGTTGACCTCCATGTTTCTCTAAGGTTATCTAGGGAGTTAAAACCATAAGGAGACCCATTCACATGGGTTATTGAACCACATTAAGGGAAACACATGATATACAGTATTAAAGTGTTAACCTTGCACCCTGGAAATGGAAACTTGGAGCATTGATTGCATGTTGAAACAGATAAACTTAGTCACAAAGGAAAATCTCAGGCATGCAGCTTTGTTTACGTCAATTCAGGGGAAAAACTAAATTGTATGAACAGATTAGAGGTTGAGCACCTGCAGCCTTCATTAAGCACAGCAAAGTAACTCTCTGGGCAAGGCAGCTACCATACATTTACACGATGCCAAGCAGCCCTAGACATTCCCCCAGGTGTAGGGTGACTAATCAAGAACTATTTAGCTGGGGCCAGCTGTATACCTATGGGCAGTTGTTTAATAGTTAAATCTTGCTTATGTCAGGCTGTCTGGAGGTAAATAAAGGAACTATGGTCAAACTCTCCAAGAGGGCTTGTCGAGGGAACAGTTTTAATTTATTTTATAGCTCTTAAGCCTGCCATGTAGATGATACATATATCTCCAAGAAAGTAGAATAATTTTTGCCCAGAAGGGTAAAGACAAGAACCCTTTCTAAGCTAAAATCTCATGAGCAAACTGTATTGGTTAAATATTGACTGCTACAAAACCAGGTAGGCTGTGTAGGCACCAGGGCCACAGATCTAATTTAATCCAACATAGAAAGAGTCAGCATCGACTTCCACAATGCTGCAGACAGCCCTGTTCTGTGTGATATGAACAGTTTCTGAATTTTTGAGTTACTGCACTCAGCTTAAATAAATAGCAACTTGTACATTTTTCCTTACCAAAAACTGAAGGTAGCTCAGATGGAACTTTTGTATGTTCCTCAAATGCAAAAAAACACCATGGTGTTCCTGCATAAGATATGTGATTCTATCCGCACCCAGTGTTAAGCTGACCTATGCCCATATCGTTTTTTTATACAATGTAATTGTTGACTATAAATCGCCAACATACTGTATATTGGTTGTATATTTTTTATTCTTTTCGTCTCTTATTTAACACGTATAACCATAAACCTGTTACATTTTAAAGATTCATTTTGAATTCCTCTTTTATGTTCACAAGTAACATTGGTTTTATTTAGAAGGCATGCGTTTTGTATGTTGCATTTAAAAAAAAAAAAAATACACAACCAATCTAAGAGATAGCTAACCGCCTGTCAGTTGTACTTTATTCTGTTGATTTTTCCTTCCCACCAACTGTTATCTCATCTTATTTCTTCATGTCATTTGGACACTGCCCATGAAGGGGTACACAATGCCAGAGATAAAACACTGTTATAAGGCAGTAAATCCTCTGCTGACAGTCTGGTAGATCCTGGCCTGATTTTAATGAAGTGAGAGGCATGAAGCGTGCCCTGTTGAATGCACAGTTGGTGTATTATCATTCTCTATAGAAAATGAAATGACAGGCTCTGTCCCTAGGGACCTAACACTGCTTCAATCCCATCATTTACTTGTTTCTCATATATATATATATATATATATATATGATTACAAATGATTATGAATATATATATATATATATATATATATATGAGAGAGGGAGAGAGAGCGCAAGCTGTGTGTTACACAAAGACATTCAGAACCTCAGCTTATAGCTCAGATGTTGAATGTAGTTTTTAAGCCCTTTTCCCCCGCTACTCTGCGGAATACATAAAGACCTGTGGCTAATTTTAACCACATAAAGGTTACAGTATTTATTTATATAAGGTTGGCTGACAGATTGGATTGGGTGACAGACGGTAAATATAAGCAGTTTTGTTTTGCAGTTTAATTTGTCGAACCCTTTCGTGAATTTAAATCACAATCAAATCCCTCAGCGTCCTATTCGCTGAGTTTGAAGAAATTAAATATCCATGTCTTTCCTTGGCACTTTCACATTTCATACCATTAACCTATTTAGTTCTCCATCTTTGTACTGTTGTCTGTAGTGTATTTATTTATTTGCACGTACTACCAATAGTATCCATTGCTTGACAGTTATTTGTTTTCACTGTTAGATGTTTACAACAGTTTCACTGTCCCCTATTCCCAGTGTCAGTGAGATCTTAATCAAGGTGATATCAGCTGTAAGAACAATGCAAATATATAAGCACTGTTAGGCTAGTTGCATGGATGTATTGCTATGGTAATGATTCCAGCTAGATGGAAGTTCAAATTCCAGAAAGCCTGTGTTACAAAATATTTACAAAAATTAGCTTGCTAATTCATTAATTCCACTTTGTGCAATAACCAGCCAATTGCTAAAATTTATTTCCATAAAACAAAACATCACCTGGGTGTTTATAACCTCACATGAATATGTTGTGGAACATCAGCCTGGGTTTACACATTGAGTTTTTTTATGCAAACAAACCAAATCTTGCTACATTGTCACAAAATCTTTAGAGAGGACCTCGCTCTCTGCAATATTGAATCTTACTGGCTAAAAAGGGGCTTCATCATAATAGTGAAGCTATTAGGTTCTTAAATATGGACAAAAACAGAATACTGAAAATGTCTAGAGATGGAAAATCCAGGTTCAAAAGGTAAAAGTCCTCCCCAGTATTTTGTTCTAATCACCCGGACTCGCTAATTAGCACAATTCTTCAGCCAGGAGGCAGAACTAATTAGTGTAACCAAATGGAGTTCATGGGTAGAAGAAACACACAGTAGGATGTTTATTTTCTGACTCCTGGACCTTCCACCTCTGAAAATGCCCGAAGTTGTACATATCGGGTGCATGTGCTATGGGAACAGTCAGAAACCAGGGATTGAGCCCTTTGGCACACCTGTTGAAAGAGTTTAGTAGAATTTGGGCGGGGGTGACAGAGTGTGACAACACTTTCCAAGACACTTGAAAGGACCACAATGGAAATACGCTCTACAGCTTTATTTTGTTATCCTGATAGCAAAAATTCATGTATTTTATTCTGTTTGATAAATTGTATGTTTTTAATTAATTATGAGTCATCAAATTAAATCAATCAAGCCTGTAGAGGCAGATTTGAGGATTTAGAGGATGTTTCAGAGCTAGTAAATGACTGTAGTTCAACTGGAGTGAAGAAATAATGTAGATCTGAAAGAAACGTTGATGATATATACACTCATTATTTTCATTCATTAACGTCTAAAAAAATTATAAACATCCTGGGTAATGGTCCTTTAATATCAAGTATTATAGTTTGATATGATATAGCCATTTTTCATCATGGGAATCTGGAATTAGGAACAAAGATGTCCTGTTTGGTGGCAACTGTTAATAAATACAGCAGACATTTAACCATGGCTGTTGCCTGACACCTAAATCATTTGAACAAAGGTTTAAATGAGCACGGACGGTTCAAAACCATGCAAACTTCTATGAAGCGTGCACCCGCGAGAAAGTAATTGCAGTAGAGTATTCTACTTTAAGCCAAATCCAGATCAGTATATCAAAAAATTCTAAAATGTATTTGACAGCTCAGCTGGAATAAAAAAACAAAACAAAACAAAAATAAATACATTTTAAAAACACAATGTGTCCTAGGAGCCAAGTTTGAGAAGCGCTTTTCCCCAAGCTGCCCGTTGTCTCCTCTACGAAACAAACACATTCTACAAAGGCTGTTGGAGAGTTGCAAACAAGCCAATTTGTAGGTGTTAAACACCACGCTGGTCCGTTACCTGCAGCAGATTAGGTTGAGAGAAAAAAATGTGATTATCTCTTTTGTGCTGAAATTATTAACTTGGACTCATGCTGTTTACCACAATCGCTTTCTCCTGGGGGCTGGCCAGCAAAGCGGCGGCTACTTTGCTAAGGGGCTGGTAATAAGGTTTTTTTTTTTCTTTTTTTTTTTCTTTTGCCTTGCTGCAGCCTAGAGGACGTGCCTGAAGTGATGAAATGGGTTTTGGAGTGCACGGGTTGTGTCATCAGGTGGTTGTATTTGCTGGGGTAGTGAATAGGGTGCTGGATTATAAAGTGGAAACAACTTTGAAAGACGTGCCTCCTTTGCAGGTTTCGCAATCCGTGGGCTGGGTGGTTTAACTGCCATTTATCTGGGGGGGGGGTGCTTGAGATGTGTGCAGAGCTTATTCCTCCATGTGAAATTGCTACTTATACAAAGTGGAGGTGGGTGTCAGATGCATGTGAGCTTTAGTGCACGTTTCCTCACCGGTAACAATAGGGTCCCCAGTCATGAAGTGTGAATGCTTGTGCACTGCCACTGTAATTACCACATGCCAAACGGTGGATGAAAATGAATCTTGACAGACATTATTCTATAGGGGATCATGCAGGCATCACTATGCGCACTGATTTTAAATCTGTTTCAATTGTTCAATAGTATTTCACCCTCGTTCTCCTTTATCTTCAGATTTGAACACCCAGTGTTGCCTGAAGCCCTGCAGCACCGCTTAAACACCCTCTGCTAAACTGGAGAATAAATGTGTATCCACGCGCACGCACACATGCACATGTACACACACACACACACACACACACACACACACACTCCTTCAGAGCTGCCAGCCACAACTCTTTATTTCCGCCAACTGAGCCACACAGTCATTACACTGGAGGGGTAATGCTTCACGCGCAGGCAGACCGTGGGCAGACAGATCGATAACGGCGGTGTGCGATAAGCCGGGGACGGCCCAACTGAAATCTCGCATCCCTGGGCAACACTTTGGCCAATTATATCCGGCGATATGGGGCTACCGGCTCCGGCCGGCTTTGGAACAGGCAGGATTTGATGCCGGAGTGATGTCATCGCACTGATAGCCCGTGCCTTAGCCGAATACTGCACTTCACAACCCACTCATTTTGCCTTCCGCGCACCACCAAGTAGGAGCAGGCAGGTGTTTCATTACAATTTTTAATTAAAAATTCAATTAAAGGTCATTGCCAGCACCACCACTGATGAAAAATAAAGGGAGCAGAGCAGACACAAATATGAGACTGCTTTGCCTGCTTTGGTCTGAATGTAGACGCAGAAGTGTATTAAACAGACTTTTAAATTAAATGTAATATTTTTGGACAAGCCTCTGGTTTGTATTTTATATAATGTATGTGTATGTAATGTTTATTTATTTATTTATATGTTGATTTATCGATTGATTGGTCGTAAAACTGTGCAGGTGAAACGTGCCAACAAAAACTTTTCCTGCAGTAACTAGTTGAGATTTTATGAAAGCCAAACATTTCCCCAGAGTAGGTGACTAAAAGAAATTATGCAACCTGGTTGAAGAAAATCCAGAACCCCACCCACGAACGTTGCGGATTGAGTCATTCCATGTTTATGGCTAGTTTGATTTTCCTGGTGGGGATTTTAAATTCCAACATGTTAATGTTCAGGGACTTTGCCTTCTCTCCTTTTATTTTGTAAACGCTGCCAAAATTCTTATTGAAATAGAAAAGCCTAGCATTTATTGGGGTGGGAGAAGTGTGCCAAGTTACACCTTGGACGGGCATGCCCCAAACAGTTACATTACATTTCTTGTTAATCGGTTTGATTCTATAGTTCTTTCTACTTGTCATCCACTTTAGAGAAACAAATATACAGTAAATGTCTTCAATTGAATGAACAGTTTTTATGATTGAAACGATTTTTGCGATTTTTTTATTACTGTGCATTATTTTCGATACTGAAATAAAATGGATAACTTCCACTGAGTAGAGACATCTACCATTATTAACCCTTTAAGCTGCTATATCACAAATATGTGATTAGAATGTTATTAACCGAACATTCTAATGCATATGTAACAATCAGTACAGGCATAAAGAAATGGAGTTGTAGAACACTGACTTCAAAGAGTTAAATGTCTGTGTCCTATCCTGTCATAAGATACAATATCAAGCTACAATTTATGAGTAGAACAAAACATATAGGGCAAGACTTTTGAATATGCACCTTTTTATGAAATTATTGGGCAGATGAATGATACAATCATGTAGATGTCCTAAAAGTGAAAAAGAGTTCAGTGATTCAGCAATAATACAAAATGGAGTTTAAAAAAAAAAAAATCATATTGATCCCACTGCAATATTTCTTCTGTACACAGGTGCACAACATACTGTAAATAATACAGTATACTGTGAGGGGAAATGGATTTATCAGGCAGTTGGAACAGTAGGATCGTATGGCTCTTATGACAGAATGAACAGTGATCTTAGTGCAATAAGCCCACCTGCCCCCCCCCCCACCCACCGCCCACCCCCTGGCCTTTGCCTCCTAAGGGAGGGGAAACACATTTGTTGATTCAGAAAACCCTAACTTGCCCATCAATCACTTCCCAGCAATCAATCTCTGCACAGGCAAGAGGAGATTTCAGCAAATACAAGTTTACCCACGGGGACCCCAAACAAATAACCATTTGCTGAAGTCCCAAACCACAGACTTAAGATATACTTACCACAATGCAGGCAAACTGAATCTTGGTTAGATACAGTATGCCTGACAACAAGAGGCTCATCTAATGCAGAGATATGCAAGCATTTTAGCAGCATCTTTAGCACCACTGCAGGGTTCACAAATACACCTTTGTTTACTGTTCATGTCGGTTGTACAGAGAACGGAAAGTAAATGGCTTGTGGCTGAATTGTTCGCCATTGCCGGTTGCTTATTCTTTAATACTGTTGCCTCTCCAATAGCTGATGCTTTGCCTTTTTCGTGAGTGTGGCCTATTATAACCTTGCAGAGATAAAGCTTAAACTGACTGACGAAGTGCATGACACCACTTTGTAATTATCAGATACGCTACATGGCCAAAAGTATGTGGACACCTGGTGTCCAACATCCCATCCAAAATTATGGCCATTAACATGGAGTTGGTCCACCCTCTGCTGCTATACCAACCACGACTCTTCCGAGAAGGCTTTATACTAGATGTTCGAGCATTGCTGCAGGGATTTGCTTCCATTCAGCCAGAAGAGCATTAGTGAGGTTGGGCAGCGATTGTTAGATTAGGCCTGGGTTACAGTTGGCTTTCCAGTTCATCCCAATGCTGTTGGATGTGGTTCAGGTCAGGGCTCTGTGCAGGCCAGTAAAGTTTCTCCTCTCCAATCTCAACAAAACCATTTCTATATGGACCTCACTGTGTGCCCAGGGGCATTGTCATGCGGAAACAGGAAAGGGCCATCCCCAAACTGTTGCCACAAAGTTGGAAGGACAGAATCATCTAGAATGTCATTGCATTAAGATTTGCCTTCACTGGAACTAAGGGAACTAGCCCAAACCATGAAAAACAGCCCCAGACCAAGGGATGTCCACATACTTTTGGTCATATAGTGCATAATGGACTATGGCATAATGCATCCTTGACTACGTAACATTAACAGCAATCCAACTTTAGTATGAAAACAATAATGATAAAATAAAAAAGTAATGTTCCTGTTGTGCAATTTGAGCAGTTGCATTTGTTATTTTAAATATCATCATTAAAACAAAATTTCATAGTTGGATAGATTATAGTTTATCATTTCACTACCCTTCCTTGGATTTAGTAAGGTAGTTAAGAGTATATGTACAGTTACTTTGGGTCTAATGAGAGTGAATTGCATGTGTAATATTAAAGATATAACATTACATTTCAGATTTTATAGAATTACATTGCCGCACACACAGGATTATTCTGTTAAATCTGAGGAGGGAGCTTTCCTTTGCCAACAACTGTTTTAATGGATTTGTGAGAAAATCATTCTACCCCAGCCCTCTCAAGAGAATCTGAAAAACAAATGTGCATTCCATTCTCCTCCCAGTATCAGTTTGAATACGGATGCGAGTACATATTGCGGAGAAAATGGAGGGAAAAAATCTTGATGAAAATTGCTTTTCTTGTGTCTTTGGGTAAATAGCCCCTCCTGTTTCCTAAGTGGAATGAAAACCGACAGTAGATATAAAGAGTGGGGTGTTTAAGTTAAGAAATTGTGAGTTTTCTTTCTGAATAACTATTCCATGCTTACAAACTGAACAGAATTCATTCACATTTTGTTTCTTTAAAAATAACAAAGCTATTCAAAATCTCAATGTATGTATGCATGTATGTATGTATGTATGTGCGTGCGCACGTGCACACACTCACACACAAACACTAAGAAACAAGTTGTAGTATACAAATCTTACAGGTTGTCTTATAATATTGTAGTTGTTACAAACCCACAAGATAATCTGACTGATACTGATTATCTATTTACATACAATCCATTTATACAGCAGGATATTTTACTGGAGCAACTCTGGTTAAGTGCCTTGCTCAGGGGTACAACAGCAACACCCCAGCTGATGTCCAAATCACAACCTTTGTATTTTAAGCCCCCAACCATTATGCTACCAAATTTCCCCTACCATAATGTTACATTGTAATTCAGACCGAAGAAACACATATCCATATACAACCTGTGAAGAGATCTGGGGCCTCATTTATAAAACTGACTTATGATCATTGATCTAAGTAGTTGAACCATGAAAAAGTGAACCTACTTTACTGAAGATCTAATCTACAGCTAGACTTGCGAAGTGATTTTCCTGCTGTTTATGTAGGGGTATTGCAGTTTGGGACGCATATGCGTCCAAGCCTGTGGTGAACTTTGCATTAGCTTTATTACAATTGAATAGGAATTATCAATTAAAAGTGTGAGTAATTAATTGTTTGTCAACCCACTATTTAGTCCACTGAATAATACATGTTACATGTTGCCTGTCTTCAATCTCCTCCTCCATCGCCGTGATCTTGTCTTCTAAAAATTTTGCTTTTCTCTTTTGGTCCATGGATATTCCTGACTAAACCCTCATATGTGCTAGCATTATTGTAACGACGCGTCGCTGTTACTAGATCTCCAGTTAATAGTAAACATTATAACCAGATGAAAATGGTTAATTGATGCACAGATTTGTTAAATAAACACACATGTGGTATTTTAACAAACGTATTTATTGATTGTTTGTGCGTTGCAGTTCGCTTTGCTTGGGTCTGGTGTTTCACAATAATATAAGGGGAAATCGCTGATTGTAAGGCACGTTCAGGTGCCGTCAATTTTAAGTTAATTTGAGATTTATAGATCACAGGTGCGTAAGTTACACCCGGGCTTCTTAGAACGTGCATAAGCAATGTATTTCATGCTCAGTATCTTTTATGAATCGCACATAAGCACACCGGCGGAAATGATCTTAAGACTAAGTTCAAGTATAAATCTAAGAACATTTTAATAAATGAGGCCCCTGCTCTCTTTCATGTTTTCAATTATGAATGGAGTTCTCCATGTTGTGCCCGATAGATGCATCCAAGTCCCATTTCAACTGCAGCCATTGCGGTGAAATTGCATCCACCGGTTCTACTTATTAGGCTCGTAATTTCTTTGCTTCTTTGATGGCACAAGTGCATGCATCCATGTATGGATTTAAATATGGGCATTCAGAAACTACTTTCAATATTGTATTTTAAATTACTATAAATTGAACTTCTATTTAATTTGGGATGAAAAATTTATAGACGTTAAAACAGATGTCCATATTTACATCATACATCTTGTACTCTCTCGCTCTCTCTCTCTCTCTCTCTCTCTCTCTCTCTCTCTATATATATATATATATATATATATATATATATATATATATATATATATATATATATATATATATATATATATATATTCTGTGATGGAGAGTAGTTTAAAGTGTCAATCCTTTTTTATGAAAAAAAAATCCATATTAGATCTTTTTATAATTGCAGTACTGTAGCAGTATTGATTAAATTATTTGTGTTCCGCAATTCCTCCTCTGTATGCCATTTTCCACTGGTGGTGTTGGGTGCGATAATCCTGCCAAGTATTCAAAAAAGATGATGCATGTACAGGTGCTTACATGCCAAATGCGAAAGAACTTGGACCTAAGATGTTAAAAGTACCTGTAAAATTAGGTTTGATATATTGCTCAATATTACCAAGACAGACAACATTGTTGATCGTCTCTAGACAGTCTTTCTCCACAATACGTTACCGCAGTATTACAGTCTAAGAGAAACAAAAACTCTGTGTGCTCAGGATGGACCGAAATCCCTATGGGATGTTTTCAGCACCTTTTTTCAATCCATGCTGCAAAGAATTCAGGTTATTCTGGAGGCAAAAGGGGGGGGGGGGGCTACCCGATACTACTACGAACGTGGCCAGTCTGTGTGTGTGTGTGTGTATACACGCACGCACGCACGCACGCACGCCTTCCACAATATTTCAAATAGTTTTTAATCACAAACAGATTTACTGCCCATGTGCCTCACTGGGTTTAAGAGTGTGAATAAGAGTAGAGCAGCTCAAACAGTAAATCCCAGAGGTCAGTTAGGAGGCATTTATTATCTTTCCATAGGACCCCCACATCTGCACTCACTAGCTCAAAAAATGTCAGTTGATCCCTCAGTAATAATCTTTTCATCCAAAACCTTTGAAAATTCCGATCGCACTGCCTTTTTCTAATTTGCCTGGGAGGGAATTATCAAATTCCATCGATTGTGACAGATGCTAAACAATTACACCTTTTCAGCTCCCTCAGTAACATTAAAGTATAATCATGAGGTGTCCCTGTGCTGTTTAAAGTTATTTTATGAATTATAAATAGGTCTGAGCCACTTGAGCCAAAGAATCCCTTTCATGGTAGTTTTTTTTTTGCATGCTGTTCAAACTCTTCTCTGACCACCTTTTAGAAAATATTCTAACCTTCTTACAGTGATCAAGCATTTAATCATTTTTCCCCCATTTAAAAAGGTTTGCTGAATGAGGGTTTGGCTTTGGTGCAATCTAGTAATTACATGGTGTCATTTCTTGCAGTTTATCAACACCCTCCATATCCAAACTGGAAAATAATGAAGTATTCATTTGAAAACGCTACTAAAATCAGTTGAACAAAATGTTTTTCAAAAGTTTTGGTCCAAAAGCAATTTTAAAATCAGCTCAAATGTAATTTATTGCCAATATTAAAACATAAAGATAAATAGACATCCCAAGGAATCACTTTCCACGTTCACATATATTCACAAATTCACAATCTAAAGATATCATTGTGTTTGTCCCGTTTTATATTTGAGTGCTCCATTTAGTTGTACTTGCAAAAAAAAACAAAAAAAAAAAGAATGCAAGATTGTTAAGAATGAAAGATAAAAAAAAAAAGGTACTGTGTATAAGTTTGCCTTTGGTTCATAGATAAAATCAAAATATCATAGGCATTGCTAGCTCTGTGTATGATCAGTAAGAGCAGGGGCAGGTCACTGCAGCCTTTGCTGCTTCTGAGAAAGCCCGGTGGGCCCTTCAGGCCGGGGTAGAGCCCGGTGTCGGGCGAATCATACGTTATGCGCCCCCGTTCTTCCAGACTCTGTTACGCCCACCGCCTCATTGTCAGAAACGAATGGAACCCCGGGAGAATGAATCACTGTTACTGTCAGTCAGTCTATGCGATGGCACCTTGTGGGCAAGGACCAGTGCCCTGCCTCCCTCCCCAGCAGAGAGTCAATTACAGAAGATTGTACCTACACGTGGGAGGGTGGGTGCTATGACTCCCTGGTCTCTTGTGTGGCCCCTTCCCACTCCATAAAAGACATGCAGTGCCTTGAGAACTAGACTTCCCAGCTGTCGTTTATTCCCTGTGGGTCCGTGTCGTGTAGCTTATGAAGTCAAAATGGAGCCCGTCGGATATCAAAATGCTTTCCCTGAATGCCGAGATCGGTGCATCAAAAGGACCAGGGCCACCTTTTCAGAGTAGAGGTAGGTGATGGTATTTCCCCTGCAGCAACAAAAGGTCTGAAGCCATGCATTTTGTGCCAAGTGTTTGCTTTGTTTGAGGGAAAAAAAGCTCAAGATATGTATGGAAGAGAGGTAACTGCCTGTAGAGTAGTCTAGACTGCGTTCTACACTGTTGACGTATTGTAGAAAAATGTGATTTAATATGAGAATTCCTAGAGTCATTCAGCCACTTCTGACTAGAAGCCCTTTTGATTATGAAGGAAACTTCAACGGATCACCTTTTTCAGGGGTTAAAACTGGTGAAGGCGGACCACCAGGAGTTGGAGAGCTTGCATGCTGTGACCTATAAATTATGAACAAAAGACATTTTCCAGGTATGCTCTTGGTGCTCTTTTAAGGAGAAAAGGTCAGTGTCAACAAATACTTAGTCAATAAATACTTCATCGGGTTTTTATCTTTACCCCATGTTAATCCATTGATTTTGCCAGGTGGGGACATCCCTACTGAAACCCCCCCCCCCCCCCCAAGGTCTGAAATGTACCGCATTTACTGCCCTTGGTTTAGGGCTGGGCGATCAATCACTCTCGATATCCGATAATCGTAATATCACCAGCCCTAGCCTGGACCCCGCCGGGCTAAGCCTCTGATCAAAAGAAATGCTTAAAAATGCCCCAGCTGTCAGATATACAGTCAAGTAGGTGCCCGTGGTGATACATCACGGCCTTGTCAGTCCCCCGATCTGAACCCAGCAGAGCATTTATGCTGCAGTCCAATACTACAGGACCTGAGACCTGAGCTTATCAACTTATCACGAGTTGCCAGATTTTGCATAGAAGAGTGGCATTGTATACTTACTGCAGAATTCCAGAAGCTGGTTGAACTGCCATTGTACATGCAGACTATGCTGGTGACACGTGGTGACCCAACACACTTAAATTAGATTGCTTTTTTTTCACACACACATTATCTACGCTCTAATGAATCCTGCAGATAAAACATATGGTTGGCATGTGTTGATAGTGCTTTTGAAGTGCATTCAATCTTAACTGAATGCCAATTGCCCCATGAGGGTACCATAAGTTCTTGTCTGAAGATAGATCCAGAATAAATGGCCTTCAAAATCTAAAAAAATCATTTAACTTTTTTTATTTTTGGGGAGAAAAGTTTATTTAAAATAATAAAGCACTATCTGCTCTTTTTACCAAACATTTTAGACATGCTTAAAAACAATTGCATAATTATTCTGTCTATGCACTACTGTAGACAGTATCTAATTAAATCACAACTGTGAACGCTTACACTGAAAAGCTGTTATGGTCATTTTGAAAACATAAATGCACTCATACACATCAGATAAACAGCAAAAACAATTTGTGAGGATCACCGTGAGCACAGCCCATGATTACACCAAAATGCATTTCCAAATTGTCATCAGTTGTTTTGAGAGTGCAGTGTAATATCATTTGTGAGTCTGACTCAATTACAGACCTTTGGGTTGTGGCATCAATATTTCACCCATTAATCAACTGTATACGGTTTACTGTAGAAGGTACGTACATCTGTGAAGGTCGGACACCAGTTAAGGTATTTGAGAAAAATGTATATTCCAAGCATGGAAGACATATTTTTGCACAGATCAACAAATACATGCACATTTACCATTTACCAATTATTTTTTTAATGTAAATATTTTCATGTTTAGCATTGCCAAAAATTTACATGGCCCAAAACACATCAATACCATGCATAGCTATTCTAATATACGATACTGAACAGTACTGAGTTAAAAAATTGAAGTGGGTACACCGCTGACTTGAATCACAAATGTCTTATATGTAGTTTGAATAAATTTTAATGTCCTGAAATGAAATTTGAAATGTCTCCCCTTCAAGTACCCACATCACTATCATTAAATGATAATTAAATCCCTTTCCAAAATACAAGTGTATTAATGTTATCCTTAATGTAGCCAATAGAATTTGTTATTTATTGCTCCACAGCACAGCTAAGGGTTCTATGCTAACATTTTTTTTTATCCCCCAAAGAGCCCATGTGCTCCTAAGCCAAAAAATGTAAGAGCACGCTAATGCATCCCAGTTAGTAGATGTGCTCGTAAATAATTTTTCCAGTTAGCACACATCCGTTTTCGGGGGCAAATTCTCAAATGGCCTAAATTGTGAGCACAACAGAGCCCTGCAGCTTGGTTGGCTCAGTGAGGCCACAGATGTCATTCACAAGAAGCACAAAAAAAAAAAGCAGCGGGGCACAAGAACGCTGAGTAAACTGAATTCAGACAGTTGGTCAATTGCACCATTCTCTCTGCCCCTCTCCCTCTTTCCTCCCCTCCTCCTCTTCTCCTCCTCTCCCGCTCTCTCCTCAACATTCCAGTCATTCTAGACAAAATGCAAACCTTTCAGATTCGGGCCCGAAACGATCACAGAAGGGCCGGGCCTCTCCTTTTGACAGTTACACGTTCCCTTGGCGCTCGGTTTTCCAAAGAGGAACTGAAAGGCAGATCTCTCTGTCAGCCTTTCGGACGTGGCAGACAAGGGCCCTCAGCCGGGAGCCGTGAGGAGCATGTTGCTCCTCTTGCTTTTTTAGGCGGGGTGGGGTGGGGGGGGTGTAGGTTTGAGGGGTGGGGGAGGTATCAGAGATAATATGTCATCAGCATCCAAAAGGTAAAGAGATCAAACGATTGAGTGGAAACATGATTTTAACCATGTCAGGTCTAGCTGTGAGTGGCGTAACACAGTGGTTTAATATGCAGTCAAATATGCAGGCTGAATAATAAACCGATTCAAAATGGCCTTCCAGGCTAGCTGGAGGAGCTCAAACTCACACAAACTATCACTAGGTAACTATGAGTAATATGCTCACAAATAAAGTAAACTCAATCATTTAAAACATTGTTCAGCTAATGCTTTAGTGATTAATTCCTCAGTCATTATATTAATCTGTATATATGCATTCAGTGGAAATTTCAATTCACTGACTGAAAAAAGACAATGTTTTAACAATGTACCTCTTTTCAAATTTCTAACAAACATATAATTAAGACACACAGTTAACTGCCACAGACATACAGTAAAAAGTATTGATCCATCCCATCCATAGCTGCATGTGCCATGTGGGGACTCTTGGTTCGTTCACACTTTCATTATGATAATCATAAATTCAGCAGGTGTTTATTTCAGCTAGCCCTGGATATTATCATGTGGAACCTCCAGTGCCATCATTTCCAGATGGCAGAATTCTCTTCTGTACAAATGAAAAAAGTATATTATTGCTGTTCAATGGCTGTAGGGGTAAACATTGAATGAGAAGTGCACCATCTATCAGTACGTGTCCAACATTGTTATGGGTCCCAACAGGTACACAAAGAACCCGTCAGACAGATAAAAAGGAAATGAAGAAAAAAAAAAAACACACACATTATTAACCTGGGCTACAATGTTCAATTCACATCAATTTCCAGTGAAATAATATCATGAGGGAAATAGATAACTAGCATTTACGTTGTCAAAAGATTTAGTACAAGTTATGGAATACAAGCTCTTTTGAAAAACTGGCAATTTAAACTGGCAATGCAATACAGAAATAAATCTGACCTAAATTTAAAACTGATGACAACGGTTCTGATGCCTATGTAGTCTATGGCTGTGGCTCTAATGGTGATATCCAGCCATTGCAAAAGCAACCAACAAAATGTGTTTTCATTGAAGGAAAAATATAACTGCCATTTAAAATAAATTTTTTAAAAGAAACAGGAATCTAGGCTTAGATTTTTCATTCCAAAATGGCTGCATAAATTAGACAATTCTGACAAATACATGGCAATTCAATAAAGTTTCCAGCAAGTGATAAAGGCTTTTTCTTCTCTTCCAGGCTTAGAATATAAATTTGCGCCTAATGAGGACTTTGATGGGAACAGAACTGTTGCAGCGCAGATATGTACATGGAATCCACAGGCAGAAGACAAGGTCCCTCCTTTCACTTTTAATGCCACACGCTCTGGCACACCCTTTTTGAAATTTCAAAGGTTTTAATAACGTTATCGCCGGTTTCTTTTCAGCGCAACGCTGCCATCAGTTTGCGTGGGGCTTTCTACTGGTGTGGATTTTAAGCTTCAGTCAGTCTGCACTCATCGAAAAAAGCACCGGACACAGAGACGAAGGGGGGTGGGGGGAGGGGGGAGGACTCGAGTCTCATCTGGGTAAGAAGTCAGTGACAGAGGGGGGCGGTCATGGGGGACATTGAGACAGAAGGTCTCCCCGGGCGGACGCGGCAGAGTTTAGGCCCACTGCTGGAATCGATGTACTTAGCAAATGAACGCAATCAGATAACATGCCATTCTGAAAGAGACGAATGGGGCCCTCGGCTCCAGATACGAATGGGAAAACAAGACTCAGCACGACGCCTCAGCAGAGTCAGCAATGCGTGTTCCATTACGCTCGCATCCTTCCCCTCCACCCCCCGTTCTCTCGCACGCCCAGACGAAACTGGACGGTCCACTGCGCAGATGGGAGCGTGGGCCTCCAGTTCGGTCACGTGCCGGAGACGGGACATCTGTACGCACCCCCTTTGATCCGCAACACCCCCCCCAACCCCCCCCCCCCCCCCCCTCCAAATGTGATTGTGACGGTGTCAAAGATGCTCAGAAAGCTAGAGGGACATTTACTCGCTCACTCACTCTCTCAAAGCACAACTGGATGCCCTTCAAGCAATCAGAGCTTTCTTGCTTGACAAAGGTACACAGCTGGGGGGGGAGAGGGGGTTTGGCAAGTGGAAAGCTGTAATAGGATTTCTGGATGCCGGCACACTGCCAGACAGTACAGAGATCTGGGGCACCTCATCCACCGTGAGAATGAAAGAAGAGCAGCTTTTAAAATGGTTAAAACTGTGAAAATGGAGAGGTATATGCATTCAGGTCGAGCTTCTTCACACGGCAAGGTTCTCTCCTTTTTAGGTGAAGGTGTCATCTGAGATTCATTGGAAACCTACTACTTAGTTTCACTACTAATTTTGCAACGTGAAAATTAGTAGTTTCGTTTTTCGCTGTTTACAATGAAGCTCATTTCCCCTGTAGGGCAAATGCTATGACAGCAGCCATTTCTTGGAAGTATAATTTTATGCGCTCCAACACATTAATTTGCAGTCTTCACCAAAAAACGCTTTTGCGCTGCCTTTGCACGTTCAGGACTCTCATCCTGTTATTTTGCTGAATTAAATATTGCCCTCCGCATCACAAGTTTCTCCCAGAAAGAAATGATGTGGCAACTGCACCCAAAACACATTCAGCCACCGAAGCTAATGGCGCGCAGCCAATTAGCAGTGCCGCGGAATCAAGGCAAATGTCGCCAAAGAGAAACAGCACAAAGCTGAAGGTTTACAAGCTACGGGGGGGATGCCGAGCAACGATGCCGCTCTCTTCCTTCCTCTCGTATTTTCTTGCTTACGGATGACAAAGGAGACATTTCTCTCGCAGCGGTACACGCAAGATAAGATAGCGTGACCCTGATTGCCATCATGGCAACCCTGTGTCCTGTAAAATTCTGCTTAGTTCAGCTTTCCGGAGCCATCAAGACTAGGAAAGGCACAAATGACTAGAGTGCAGGGCTCAATTCAACACCACAGACTGAAGGCCAATATTACACTGCATGAGAAGGTTTACTGGAGGTAAGTAGAGGGATCAGATGAGCATACAAGAAATAAAAACAAACATATCAGTTCCTGCACTATATAATAATGTTTTGTCTTCCATGGAGATTGACACTGAAAGATGACCAATAAAATGGATCTCTTTCTCTAAGCCAGGGGAGACGAGTTGTATACATCTTGCCAGGGGAGAAATTCATGGCAAAATGAGATCAATCTGCCTTGATTGATCAACTTTACAGGGCAGTACTGAAAGAGAGATCACAGAAAGATGTGACACTGCTGGTTGACAGAAAACGTGGACAAGACATGCATCGCAATGCATGGGTGGCGGTAGCCATACCTTAAAGGTCTTGCTCGATTTTGCTCCAGCGCATTCAATTGAAATGTTTACCCAAAGCCTTTTTGTTTCCTTTTTTACATCCAGTACACGCACATGTTTTGATCCTTCAAACTTTCATAGTAATATTACTCTCTAAATCTCTCAAGATACTGTAAAAAATGAGTGAGATACAAGATACTGCAAGTGAGTCTTTTAAAATACCGTTGCACTCCAGTTGTGTGAGCTCACTCTTAAATTGTTTTAGCATGGCTGTTTATACATGTTATTATAGGGAGGAATGCACCATGCAGCAGTCTTCTGAACAGAAACTCATCCTCTGCAATCCCAGATTCTACCGCTCCAGAATTTTCCAAATTCAACATTTTAAATAAATCAATAAATCGCTGATCACGGAGCTACACTCTAAACCAGACATATATTAAATAAAATCAAACGGGAGTTTAAAACCGCAAAAAAAAGCTGCAAAGATCATGCAAGACATGCAAACTCTATTCAGAGGTTGAAAATACAAGTTCAGAAAGTAAAAACCCTCCACAGTGTTTTGTTCCAATCACCTGGATTTGCCAATTAGCACAATTCTCCAGTCAGGAGGTACAACTAGGCCATGTCCAAATCAGTGCACTTGCCTACTATTGAGTATACAAGTTGAGTTGTATACTGAATAGTAGGCAAGTGCAAATGTGCACACATGTTGCAAGGTAAAGCTGCTGTAAAGGACTGGTTTTTGACTCAAATCTCTTGCTGTGATGTGGCTGTATTTCAGAGCCCAACATACAGTGCACGACAATTTCTTTTTGCAACAAGTAAATCTCTTGAATGGCACCTTTATCCACCCTGCAAATTTCCTATTTAACAAGTGACAACAGAAATATGCAGTGGTGTACAGCCAAAAATTTGTGTTTGTAAAAAACATTAGCAATTGTGCCAGGTGTAACAGTATCATCCAGTAATACCTCTGACTGCAATCGGAACACCACAACGAGGACATTTTTAAAAAGCTGGTGTTGGTTCAAGGCTAATGCAATTATTAATTAATTACGTATACGATGAACTGATGCGGCATTGCACCCAAACGTATTCAGGAACTGAGACTAATGGCACGCAGCCAATTAGCAGTGCCGAGGAACCGAGGCAAATGTTGTCAAGGAGAAATAGCACAAACTGACGCTTTATTTAGCGAGGATAACACACACCTGGATCGAGAAGTTGATGGCTGGCGAGACATAAACTGGAAGAAGGGAAGGAAACTGCCACGCTCTCAAGCTTCAACGCACAAAATATCTTTATTTCAAACTTTGGCAGCAAGTGCCCTCGTCAGAGTATCAACCTGAATGATGAGTTCAAGGAGGCTTTGTGCCGCTGAACTGGTGCGTGCAATCGTGTCGTGTTACCAGGGCAGGAGCGTGGCAACATCATTGTCATACCGGGGATGTTGTTGAAAATTGTCATCACACATGGCATGCTTCAAAAAACAAAGTGCTTACAACATGGCAAGCTATAAAAACAAAAAGAGCTGAACTAGAAAAGCAAGGTACATTCCTTCTAGGTTGTCGAATATTTAAATAAAAGTAAAAAAATAAAAAGTATATTTAGAGCATGGGGAACGAATGTCCTAATCCTGTGGAGCCAAGCAGCTTCCTGTCAAAGGAGAAAGGCATCTACGTCACCCCATTGTCTCGGGATATTGACTTTTTCTATACCAGTATATCACAGGGAGGACACGGGATGACAAAGTGAATAGCGCCTGGGTACATTAGGTTTTTACACCTGATCGTGCTATGGGGTGCTCTGCAATACGCACCTCTCACCTCTCAGGTAGCCTTACCAACGTGCGGCTCTGCCGCAGGAGCATGTAGCACTTACAAATGTGACCATTTTCAAGCATCCACACTCGGGCGAAAAAAATCCCCCCCGATTGGAGGGATCATCACTCTGAGGGGTGCTCCTCCAAGAGGGTGATTAACCTCATTACATGCCCACGCATGCCACAAAGTCCCCCTGAGCTCATTATTCAGGCCGGTACCCTGACGAACGCGCTTGTTGCCGAAACGCTGGTCCTAGCGGGAAATAAAGATGTTTCGCGCATCGAAGCTTGGAGAGCGTGCCTGCTTCGTTTCTTTCACAACCTGAAGGTTTTAAAAAAAAAATTTTTTTTAAACCAGATACAGGGATGCAGACCTACCGACGCTGCTCTCAGCCTTATTCTCTCCCTTGTGTTTTTCTGGCTGGTGGATGACGAAGGGGGGCAATTCTCTCTGAACAGCACTTTGAAGGAATAGATAGCATGACCCTGATTGCTATCATGGTGAAAATTATGCATAGTTCAGCTTTCTGGAGTTTTCAGACTAGGATCGGTACAAATACATGTAGAGCAAAGTGTCTTTTATCACCACAGAATGAAAGCATATATTTACACAGAGTGAGGTAGTTTAGGGATGAGATGAGATACTGTGAGTAGAGGAATAAGAAGAACATGATGGCTGCCCTTTAAAAAAGGATTATACACACCCAGCCAGCCACCCACAAACACACACACAAGCGCGCACACACACAAGCATACACCCACCCACCAACACACACACACACCCAGGCACCCACCCACACACACAGGCAAGCACGCACACACACACGACACACACACACACACCAGTTTCTGTACTGAATAATGAAACACTTTGCTTTTCATGGAGATTGTCATTGAAAGGCAACCAATAAAATTGATCAGTTTTTAAGCAAGGGTAGAATGTCAAGAGTAAATGAGCAGTGGGACAATGTTCCCTGATTGATCAAGTTAACACACAGCAGTACTGAGAGGGCAAAGATCTGGGACTATGATGCCTGGATAACTTAGTTGCAAAACACTTCCTGTCTTCCAATATAAAGGACAGCATAAATGGATGTCATTTATGTAGCTGTTAACACTACAAAGCAATTTTACAATAAATATTAAAGGCCTGCTTGCCCCATTTTTAACAGCTTGTAGCATACATGAGGGCAGAATGGCAGAACTGCAAGCTATTGCACGCATGCACCCTAAAGTCTGAGGAGACTACCACATCCTGGTTGTTTTTGTTATTTATCATTATTTATGCAATTACGATACTCAAATTACACATTTTATTCAAGCGTGCATTATTGAGGACAAGGGGAGCCTATTAGGATGCCATCCCCACCACAGTCACCGGACCTGAATCCAACTGAGCATCTGTGGGAGCAGCTGAAGAGGGAAAAGGCCAAATATCAAGTAACTTTGTAGAATTGTCATTCGAAATTAGTACTCTGGGGTAGATGGAAATCTGTGGGAAGTTTTTGAGAAAGTGCTGGGATGAAATGGAAGATGAGGTGTTGCATTGCCGAGCAGAAAAAGCAGTAATCAAGGTGAAAGGTGAACACACCAAGTACTAACAATTTTTGATCTTTAACAACCTTTTACTCCATAATATTAAAAAATAATGTATTCTCGATAATAATAGTAATAATGTGTGTCTGCATGCGTTAAAAAAAACTTAAGAATTCATTTACTTATGAGTATTTATTGAATAAAATACAATAAACCCCCCCCATAATTTCTACATACAATAACACAAAAAGACAAGGCTTACTTAAAAGCAAAATAGCCTTATTTGGCTTTAATCACAATTTGACAAATTATTGGAGGTCTATCCAGTCATTTTACAAAGTGGGAGGTGCAGGGGTGGGAGGGAGGTGGACGGGAAGTTAACTTGACTGAAATCTTATCTACCTTAAGTTTTTTTTTTTTTTTAACCATTAGCCTGTAGTGCCAATAAAAGCACTAGGCACTAAAGTTAAATTAAATATGGAAAAGGAGGAGGAGTTAGGCTTAGATGTGCGGAGCCAAGTGAACATGTTGTGGCAAGATCATTCCCAGCGAGAAATTACGAAGGAGCTTAAGATATCCAGGTGCAGTGTTCACTACACACTCAGAAGAAGGTACATATGTATGTGCGCGTGCGCGTGTGTGAGTATGTGGTGCGTGACTGAGGGAGTGAGTTACAGTGAGTGAGTGAGAGATGGAGTGAGAGAATGAGAGACTTGTGTGTAATACATGAGTCAGTGGTTTTATTCAGGATTTTCTAGATGATTTTTTAATGTACTAATATATATGTATATGTATCCCAAGGGAATACAGCGGACTTGGCTGTTCATATAGAATGGAGTACAGGATATCTTTGCTAAAACGAGACTGCCGGCAATCTTGAAAGAGAAACTCAATCAATACTGTGACAGGAAAGGAAAGGAAATTTCAAATTAAAACCGAGCTCATTTAAAATGATGAAATTTGTGGCAGTGGGGAGGGCAACCAGCTGAGCAAATCGCGGATAAACAGGAAAGTGATTGGTGGCCCATTGATTCAGTATGAAAATGCATGCAAGGAAATTAAGCAGGAAAGAAGCAGTGAGGCACACCCTTACTAATGAGGGCAAGGCTGCCCAGCCTGTGGCTCACCAGTGTTACACTTGTTTTATATTATGCTAATATGCATCTCTTGTCAAACAAGAGACCTGTGCAGTGTTTACTGGGAACTACAGATGAGTCCAGTGGGCTCATCTTATTCATTCAGAAATTTAGGGGGTAAATAATTGCAGTGCAATGTTTAATTCTGACTCTGACCTAGAGTGGGGGACTACACTTTCTGACAGGACAGGAAGAGAGTCTCTGGCTAGATGGGACCATGCCCCCCCCCCCAAAACATCCCATATTTTTATTCAGTGTCCCGTTACCTGGGCTGACATGATTCCCAGGGTTCCATCTCTGCCTCATCTATCAATGTGCTCCTTGCTGCTGGAGGAGGTGTTGCCTGGTAACGTAAGTGATTTGTAGAGGATGCAATCATCCACGTGAAACATTACATTAACCATTCCACTCAGCTAACTCGTCAATTCTGTGCACTTTACTGAGAAAATGAATGTAAATGACCGTGCAACAGACTCGCAACGAAAATATGCAGTTACGATTTTTTTTTTTTTTTGCACCATATGAAAGCCAGCCCTGCTTGCTCGCCCTTCTTTTAGCATGTAATTACATCAAGCTAATTGCAATCGGGCACAATCAGTCACATTCTGTGTCAGGAATAGGACAGAGTGAACAATCTTGCCACTGCAACTGATGTGTGACAGAATGTTCTGGAGGAAAATGACTGATATGCAGCACCCAGATGGGTGCTACATGTTGGCGTGTACGCAGTTACTGACTGAGATAAATGAAAGGCTTCCAGAAAACAATACTTGGGATATTTTAAACGCTTCCTTTACGTTGTGCAGGAGAAGCTGCAGTGTATGATAATGATTATACACCTACAGCCATTAGTCACTCAGTGAGGTCCTGTATTAATATACGCATTTGTGCACATACATGTGAGTGTGGCTAAAGAATGCTATTAATAAATTGCTTTTTAAATTGCAGTTCCCACATTTCAGCCGATTAATAAACCACCAATAGTGCGTACGTAATCGCTTGGTTGCTTTCGAAAATCTAATTACCGCCAGTACTACAAATCTCTGCATATCTCTGATGGCTAATTAAAAGCATGTGTTGTCCTGAATTTGTTAATGAATCCATTTTATCATCTGTGGGGTACAGACCGTCCGGTCGGGTATTGGTCTTAATGCAGCCAGCACATTCAAATTGCTGTTCTGCTGAAAAGTGGTTGAGAGGTGCAGTACAACTTGGCTAGGATGAAAAATGAGAGCGGGCTCAAGTTATTTCCTAAACATTAACCGTGTGGAATTTCATTTTGAAAAGCATCTGATCATTTAGAATGGGCTCCTTGTAAACTTTTTTTCAAAGTGATGTACATGGTTGCCTCTGCATGTGAACTTCGCTGCCAAATATAAGATTTTATAACATCAAAAAGCTTCACATTTCACTGAATTTTGCATTACACCATAAATGTATATTATTCTCTTATACACGCTGTCCAGGCCCCTGCACAACTAAATGTTATGAAACCCAAAGCAGTGTAAGAAGTTATTTCTTGTTAATGTTAATGCAAAAAGAAACCAAAATAATTTTTTATTGATAAAAACATTAAATTCTGGAAAATCTGCAGAGAGTTACATTTTCAAACAGTTTGGAAAGGAAACCAAATATAGTCAGTCAATTAAATGGAGAGTAAACAAATTTAAATCTTAAGGGATAAAAGGTTTGACTGCTGATTACAGCTGGTGTCATTATTGGGAAATGTATAATTAAGGTTTATAACTACAAAACGAGAGCAACTTATTTTATAAAACGGGTTTGTTATTTAAGGTCTCTTGCCATCACTTCTTCCTAATGACCTTCATTTGAGAGGTTTTTTGTTTTAATTAATCTCATTCAAGTTTATGTATTAAATACTTTTGTCAAGTGCACTGCTTAAAATACTTAAGAGTACTTGAATACAAGTTGCATGTCAAATGCTTGTTGATTGAATAATTTACCTGAGAGGTGAATTACACAGAACAAATCTTGTCGGGGCACTTGTGTGTCCCGTACGTTTGATTTTCATTTGTGGACATTAATGCAATGACATTCCTTACCAAGCGATTCCTGTATAGAAATAGAAAAACACACCCAATCCTAGACAATTACATTTTAAAAAATAAAAAAAAATCATTAGAAAATACTGTGCAAATGCATAATTTATTTTTCATGGGGAGTTTAAAAAATGCAGAAGGGATGGCATTACATAGACAATCAACTTCCTTTCAGGAACTTCCACTGCTCACTCTGTGTAAAATTAGCTATTAGCTCAGTGTAATGTTGACAGAGTGTAGTGAGAACTGAAAGAACAGAGAAGACCAGAAATCAGCCCACAACCAGAGGGACCAAATACTCGCAGTCAACCTGAATAGAGTCCGTCCTTATCTGTTCTTCACAGATTGCCTGAATTCAGACAATCAGAACTGGCTGGAATGAATGTGGCCCGGTTACACACTCACTCCCACAACTGTATTAAGGGGACTGAAATAAATCCTTATCCTGTTTGAGTAACCAGCCATTTTCTTCTTTAGTTTGATAGATGGAGAGATCTACGGCAAAAGGATTTTATGGGTACTATAACTCTTTGTGTGGATTAAAAGAAAGAATTACACATTACTTCTAGGCCAAACTTGGACTTTTTCAAAAGTTGTTAATCAGCTTTCATTTGCTGAAGGATGAATACAGCTATATTTAATACATTGGCCAAATATGATATTAAATATCACAGAATGATTGTAGCGATAAATGTAGCCAAATCTACCATCTTTTGATCACAAGGAACTGTAATTCAAATGCAAAATTACAAGACTGCTTGTGTTGCACTGGAATCTGCAGCTCTGACATTTGATAATGTGGCAGTGGATCCTGTACCTAAAACACCACATTGTATTTTGTTTTTCCCATTGATAATGATAAGCAAATTTTATATACATAGTATATCGTTAATTTAAAAAAAAGTTATCAAACACCCGTAACACTCGTGTGAAAAAGTAATTTCTCCCTTAAACCTAATAACTGGTTACATCACCTTTAGCAGCAATAACTGCAACCAAATGCTATGTATTGTCTGATCAGTCTTTCACATCGCTGTGGAGGAACTGTAGCCCACACTTCTTTGAAGAACTGCTTTAATTGAAGACAAACTGGGAGGTTTTTGAGAATGAACTGCTCATGTCAGGTCCTGCCACAGCATCTCTGTTGGGTTCAGGTCAGGACTTTGACTAGGCCACTCCAAAAACTAAATTAGTTTCTTTTCAACCATTCAGATGTGGACTTGCTTTCCGTTTGTGGTTTGGATCATTGTCTTGCTGCATAACCCAATTATGGTTCAGCTTTTGCTCACAAACAGATGACTGGTCATTCTCCTTATGAATTTTCTGGTACAGAGCAGAATTCACGGTTCGTTCAATATTGGCAAGTCACCCAGGCCCCGAGGCGGCAAAGCATCCCCACACAATCACACTACCACCATTATGTTTGGCTGTTGGTATGATGTTCTTACTGTGAAATTATGTATTTGCTTTATGCCAGGCATAATTGGACCAATGCCATCCAACAAGTTTCACTTTTGACTCATCTGACCATAGAACATTATCTCAAAAAGCTTGGAGATCATATCCAGGAGATCATATCCAGGCACCCTGTTTGCAAATATAAGACAATCATTGATGTTTCTCTTAATTAGCAGTGGCTTCTGCCTTGATACTCTCCCATGAATCCTATTTTTTTTATCAGTATCTATCATGGTAAATGGTAAATGGACTGCATTTATATAGAGCTTTTATCCAAAGCGCTTTACAATTGATGCCTCTCATTCACCCATTGACACACACACTCGCACACCAATGGTGAAAGGCTGTCATGCAAGGTACCAAATCAGCTCATTGGGAGCAATTAGGGGTTAGGTGTCTTGGGGACACTTTGACACGCCCAGGGCGGGGGATCGAACCGGCAACCCTCCGACTGCCAGACAACCGCTCTTACCTGCTGAGCTATGTCGCCCCATATTGGAGTCACAAATACTGACCTTAGCTGAGCCTAGAGAGGCCTGAATTTATTTTGGATGATTTCATGGGATCTTTTGTGACTTCCTGGATGAATTGTTGCTTTGCCCTCGTAGAACTTTTGGCAGGTTAGTCACTGCTGAGAAGATTCACCACAAGTGTCTTCCATTTGGAGATAGTGGCTTTGGTGGAGTCCCAGAGACTTTGGCTTTGCTTTGTAACCCTTTCCAGACTGATATATTTCAAAAACCTTTTTCCTTAATTTCTTCTGGAATTCAAGACTGGCTGTGTTTAGTCAGCTGAATCTCTTTATCAATTATATTTGGTTAATTGGTTGCTTGTGCAACTATGGGGGCTTTTACTCTTTCACATGGGTGATATGGGTGTTTGATAACTTTTTTCATGAAATAAATGACAATTAAAAAAAAAAATCTATTTTGTGTTTACTCAGTGTCTAATATAACATTTTGTCTAAAGATCTGCAACTATTCACTGTGACAAATATGCAATAATAGAGGAAATCAGGAAGAGGGCAAATACGTTTTCACAGCACTGTATAGCAGATAGTTGTTTACCGGAGTATAGGGATTGTAATACTGCATGAATTTTTTTATGCCAGTTTTACTGTCATTGTAGGCGTCAAATATCAAATAAAAAATCATTTAGAGATTGTATATTATAAGACAATACCAGACTTGTTGGCAGAATAATGTCCTTCCAAAGAGATATACTAGCTCATACAGTACAATTTCTTTGTACAGAAATGTACAGTATAAATTAATTCAGCCTACAAATCCATAACCCATTGCTTGGTAATCCAAAATTATAGTATAGTAAAATGGCAATTTATTTATTCGTGCAAGGCTGTCTCTTATAACTCATGTCTGCATCTCTACCAATGCGTATCCTGATATTGCTGTGATAAATGGAAAAAAAAGCATTAAAAATAAATAAAGATTTAACATCTTTCAGACTCCCTGGCTCAATTCTAGATCTTAAAAGTTGGCCGGTTATTGTTTAACTTATTGGCATGCATAAGAAAATATCTGTTAAGCTGAGAAATGCTTTCTCTGCTTATTGACCAAATTTACCATGTGGAAGGATACACCTTATAGTCCATCTGAAGGATCAATTTAAAATATTTAACATGTTTTCTCTGGGTTCATAAGGATATGTGTGAATGAATCCAGTTTATAGAACTAATATGGATCTCCAACTATGAATATTGGCATAGCTAAGGGGTTGCTTAATACCTCCCTCCTAGCCATGCCAATATTTTGTGACAATACAAGTTCATATGTTCCATTTTCCTTTAATAATACATATTGTCTCTCATATTTCAAAAAAATAAAATACAATAAAATAAATAAATTTTAAAAAATTACCATAATAATCCACTGTCAAGCTCATCATTGCAGCTGAGATATCATGCTCAAAGATAATTATGCGTTAGAGGCTTAGCTTACAACACATTTTACTTCGTAATAAGCATGGCTTTAGTTCTCATGATTTCTGTGGTGCCGGGAGGGTTGCTCTCAGCTTTATGCTGCATTAATGCCTAAAATATTCATGTGCAAACAATTTCAAGAGCAGGCCATTTTGCTCTATTTCATGACCGTATCATGGCAACAGAATGAATGTCATTCAAGACTGCACCTAAAGAGGTTGTAAAATTCACCTGAAACATGTAGGGGGGTTGGATGAGTATGAAAACTATTGATGTGTTCCAGTAATTTCCATTTAAAATGGCCTCACACTTCAAAGGCTAAGTACAGAGTGTATACTGGATGGTATCACACGGATCTTCTGATGGCAAAGATCCCTGAGTGTGTGATTAAAGCTCTGGACAAAATTGTGGGAAATTACACAGCATATCACTGACAGAATACAGCCTGTTGTTGTCAAAATGAGCCAATACCGAATTTGAAACTTGAAGGTTGAACGTTGTGAAGCCATCTCAAATGAGTTTGTTGAACAATAACTGCAATATTGTATGTACACACATTCTGATTATGTTCATGGGCTTCCCTTTTAAGAGAGTGCCAACCTGAATCCTACTGTTCAGGCACTTAAATTATAAATTAACGTATGCTCTACACAAGGCTGATCAGCCGGAAGAGTGTTAATGTTAAATACACACAAAGATACAAAAATATACAGTCGTACTTAATGAGAAACACCCTGAATGCTAAGCGCATCTCCAACTGAAAGATTCTTCTTTAAAAATCCAGCTTAACCTTTAAACAGACACAGCCATTTCTCCTGTTTTAAATGAAACCGTTCTCTTGTTGCAGGTGTGGTCAGGATATTCTCATATCTCTCCGAACCGCTCTCCAAACCTTTTCAGTGCTGATAAAAAGTGACACCCTCTCAACCTCGCATGGCACTCGATACAATAATTGGAATTTCACCTCCGGAGCCTTGCAGGAATAATTGGAAAATGTAGAGGAACCTCTGTGTAAGGTTGTCCAGTTTTTATTCGCCCCCCCTACTCATTCTTACGGGCCAGTTCAATTATTTCCACGGTGAAAGAGTCCTGCCATGGGTCCGGAGAGATGGTTATCACCACATTCTACTCTAACACAGCACTGTGCACATCTCTCTTGTCTATCCTCGGCGCTTCCCGTAGCAGGTTTCAAAAACACAGTAATTACCCATTCGGACCTGGGCATCTCTCTGCTCTGCTTGACAGGCCCAGTGTTTCAGAGGCCAGATCTGTGAGAATGCAGCTCACAGCCTGTTCCCTTCTGCAAACAAACCGACATGCACGCGCACACACAGGGGGAGAGAGAGAGACAGAGAACCCATTCTTGCGTCTTTACAATCCTCATAGGTTTAATAAAATTATTCAAATGTAACCAAGCATGAAATGAGGAATGCCATTAAACCGGATTTATTGAGCAATACAGCGATAGAACAATGAATCTAGGCATTTCCCATAACTAATATTTTTTAGCATATGACACATAGAAAATAATTTATGTAATGATGAAGAGGAGGAACTGCTCAAATATGATCAATTGATTTCTATCAGTTGTGTGAAATGTGAACATACTAATAATGTGTAATATGCGAACACAAGCATATTACACACAATGTTTTATTCATATTTCAGGTGTTTGGAGGAAATCTATATCTGGATTTATTTAATGATTATTTTGAAGCTTGACATTTCAGCAGATGTCATGTATATTTGTACTCCTCTGCAGAAATGTAAAAATTCTAGTGTTCCAGCACCTTTGGTTCCTCAAGAACACATAGATTGATGCATATTGAACCACACTGAGTGTTCTTAGTATTCATTGGTTCATTTTTGTACATCTGTATTGGATTTTGCCTTGCCTATAGCCACACAGAAGTACAGGACATCCAGATAGCATTTTTTTTTTTGGCAGATGCTTTCATCCAAAGCGACATACAATAAATGCATTCCAAAGGTCATTGGAACAACTACAAAACCCAGGTCCGATAAGGTACAATTATAATTAAGTATCAGTTATCCATAGCCATGAACATCAAGTCTAGTTCATGTAGTAAGCATATGCCACTTGAAGTATGTGGCCAGGTGTGGTTGAATCCTCCTGATGTTGTACAGGAGAAATCTGCAGGACTATGATGTTGCAGTGATGTGTTCCTTGAATTCCATCTGGTCATCCTGCATGTTCTTTGCAGAGTGAGAGACAGCTACTATGGTACCATCAACAGTGATGAGCCCTTGTAGTAGGGAGGTCTTGTAAGGGATGAAGAGCAGCTCCATCTTGTTGAGGATGAGCTTCAGGTGATGCCTGGCCATCCACATTGAGCTGTCAGCCAGGCATACAGATGTTCTCTTATTAACCTGTGTGGTATAAGGAGGGACAGACTTGTGTCATCAGCATAAGAGTGATAAGAGAAGACATGTGAAGTACTGACTGAGCCAAAAGATTTTGTATAAATGGTGAATAGCAGAGGCCCCAGTACAGATCCCTGTGGGACTTCTGTAACAAGCGGATGACGTGCAGAGACGGACCCCTTCGAGGTGACCTGGTAGGACCGATCTGCAAGACAGGAAGCAAACCAAGAGAGGGCAGTCCCAGAAATGCCAATCTTAGCCAGTGTGAAGAGGACTAGTTGGTGGTTGACCATGTAGAATGCTGCAGACAGGTCCAAGAGGATCAGGACAGAGGAGGGTGGTGAGGCTCTTGCAGTGGTAAGTGCCTTTGTCACGGCCAGGAGGGCAGTGTCGGTTGAGTGCCTGGTTTGAAAGCTGGACTGGTGAGGGTCAAGTAGGTTGTTCTAATGGAGAAAGAATTACAGTTGGTTAAGCACTGCTCATTCAAGAGTTTTGGACATAAAAGGTAAAAGTGATACAGATGGGTAGTTCTTGACATTAGAGGGGTCTAAGGGTCGGTATCTTAAGGAGTGTGGTAGCAGGAGCCATTTTAATGTCAGCCAGCCAATATTAAGTAGAAATTGTTTTATGATAACCATACTGGAACCTGAATTCCGACACTTGGCTGTTAGGTTCTCAAATGCTTCATCATAGATGCAACCTGCAGTTTTGTATTTATTACTATGGTATGGTTTACTGTTTTTTAAGTGATAGTTTTGGGAACAACTTTGATTGGGCAGTTGACTTGATTAGTGAAATTCAAATATATTTTTAATATTCTAATTATTTGATTAGTGGCTACAGTCTTTATGTTATAACATTGCATTGGACTTCTTAGTGAGTTAGAATGACAAAATAGCAAAATCGGTCATTTTTATTCATTAAACAGTAGGCTCCTTATACATTAGGAGAAAATTTCATTGCCTTTGATCCAGACAGACTCATAGTACCTACAATGGTTTCTCTTGTCAAACATCTTAGCGTTATAACAATGACCCAGGCGTTAGGTTCAATTCAACGTTTGTCATTCAGTTTGAAATGCAAGTGCAGATCTCATTTATTCCATTACTTTTGGGGATTTCTGAACTCATGGCTGTTGGAAATAGTGTGCTTAACTTCTGGCACTCCTTAGTGAAATGTGGTGCATTAAGTATCTTTATTTTATTTGGTCACTTCATGTAAGGTTGCTTTTTTTCTAGGCAAAGTGTGCATTAGTATTGTAAGAAGGTCATGTTTAACCCTTTAACTGGCAAGTTGTTGAGCCTATTTTTTGCATCCAATTGTATGTTTTCTTTCTTCCATTTATGCATATTGTTACGGCTGGCTCGACTGGCCGCAACAAACAAAGTCCGGATGCATCTAAAACACGACAGAAACTGATCTAAAAACAAACCCAGACATTTATTAATCTAAATAACAAACAAAAACACACAAAGTTCACAAAACAAAAGCTCTCCACACAAATCACAAACCCCAAAATAAAACCTCCACAAATCACAAGACCCAAAAGAAAATCTCCCCTGCCTCATACTACTGGGCTTATATATTGGGCCATAGGCAGGTGGAGGCAATCAGCCAATTAGGTAATTAAGCAACTACCTCCACCTGCACTACCCAGGCAAGCAGAGGCAGGGGACGTAACACCCCCACCCTTAAGACAAAAAAAGACAAAAACTAAAAGGTCTTTTTTTTTTTTTTCTTCAAATTACTATACAAAACAAAAAAATAAATACCAAATGTCCACAAATTGTCCAGAGGAATCTGCCACTGTAGGGAAGTGTGTGTCTGCGCGCAGCCTCCTCGCCGCCGCAGGGTACTGTGTGTCTGCGCGCGTCGTCCTCGACGCCGCAGGGACCTGTGTCTGCGCGCGTCGTCCTCGACGCCGCAGGGACCTGTGTGTCTGCGCGCGTCGTCCTCGACGCCGCAGGGACCTGTGTGTCTGCGCGCGTCGTCCTCGACGCCGCAGGGACCTGTGTGTCTGCGCGCGTCGTCCTCGACGCCGCAGGGACCTGTGTGTCTGCGCGCGTCGTCCTCGACGCCGCAGGGACCTGTGTGTCTGCGCGCGTCGTCCTCGACGCCGCAGGGACCTGTGTGTCTGCGCGCGTCGTCCTCGACGCCGCAGGGAACTGTGTGTCTGCGCGCGGCCTCCTCGCCGCCGCAGGGAAGTGTGATGGCAGATCCCGGACGAGCCCCCATTTTGTTACGGCTGGCTCGACTGGCCGCAACAAACAAAGTCCGGATGCATCTAAAACACGACAGAAACTGATCTAAAAACAAACCCAGACATTTATTAATCTAAATAACAAACAAAAACACACAAAGTTCACAAAACAAAAGCTCTCCACACAAATCACAAACCCCAAAATAAAACCTCCACAAATCACAAGACCCAAAAGAAAATCTCCCCTGCCTCATACTACTGGGCTTATATATTGGGCCATAGGCAGGTGGAGGCAATCAGCCAATTAGGTAATTAAGCAACTACCTCCACCTGCACTACCCAGGCAAGCAGAGGCAGGGGACGTAACACATATACATTCATTTTTTGCTGACTTTTGTATACATTTTCTAATAGCACAAATAAACCATGTCATAAAAGAAGATCAAGCCCTCAGTAAATACCATGATTGTAGAACGTGGTGAAAAATTAGACCCTTTTCAGCAGGAGTTTTATCAGCACTACTTGCTATTCAGTGTCCATGCCCTTGTTCTCTCTGTGTTTGTGACATTCACTATATGTACCTGCCATGCCGGGCTTGTAAGCTGCTCTGGATAAGAGCATCTGCTGAATATGTAACTGAAAAAACAATCACAAACAGGAGATGACAGGATTCTTTAGTCACAGCCTCTGATCACACACTGGACAGAGGAGCACGTCCACATTACTCGAACTAGATGTCGGTAATACGGCTGCAGAAAAGCACAATTTAATATCATACATCATTGCTGCAGCATCTGGGACTGGATACCAAAAAAAAAAAAAAAAAAACGTAATAAAAAAGTAACTTTTTTTTCTTTAAGCACAATCAAAAAAAGAGTTTAAGCATCATTGTAGGATGTGCTTGAAATCCCAAGCACTTTTACCCCCTGAATCTATAAGTAATGTATGGATGGTGGACGTTTGCACATATGAACATCCATATATAACATGCATTACGTTAATAATTCTGGGTTCATCTTACTCTGGCTCGGTGAATTTATTGGAATCAGAGTATCATTTAAACAGTTAAGCACTTCCCTTCGTTTTCATGGTCAAGCAACTGGAAAGGTTATAATTTACTTAAAAATCTCCAATCACTGTTTAGAAATTATCTAACTGCATAAATTTCAGTCCGGTTTTGTCCAGGCCATGGCACCATGATTGCCACTGGCTACGTGTTCACAATGCCCTCCATCAAGCCACAGATGCCGGCTTATTGGCCATCTTAGTATTATTGCATTCATCTGCTGCTTTTGATACTCTGGATGGCAGCATCCTAGGGGGCCAGTGACTCCAGTCTCGTGTTAGCTTGCGTGGGGAGGCCCTTAAGTGGCTTGAATCGTATCTCTCCCAGCGCTCCCATTTCATCTGCTTAGCTGATGCTAAGTCATCAACGAGAGCTCCTCAAAAGTGTTCCTCAGGGACCCATTTTGGAGCCAGCACCGCTAAGTGCGCATGTGATACTGCTGGGTGACATCAGGAAGTCTAATTTTTGGTTCCATTTCTATGCTGATGACATGCAGATTTATGCACCCATTCCCAGCCAAAACTGACTTAGCAGCATCTGCAAGAGCAGAGTGCCTTATTGAAATGAAAATATGGCTGGCAAAAATAAATAAATAAATTAAAAACTGGGCCAAATCTTGATAAAACAATTACCCCTGATTGGATCGAGTCACCTATCAAAATTTGAAGGGCCTAATATACTTTTGGATGGAATCTCAATCTCAGTTTCCTCTACATGTTAAAAAATGCGGGTGTCATTTTTGACTGAACTCTCACGCTTCATACCCGTTTTCGAATCAATCACGAGAACAACCATTTATCATTTGAGAAACACCGCAACATTTATCAGTCGCCAGAGCAGGAAAGACAGATGCAGTTGGTCTGCTCGCTTATTACGTCTTCTCTGGTCTACTGGACGGTAAACTAAACAGGTTGCAGCTTGTCCAAAACACAGCTCCCAGGCCATTGAATCACACCTGCAGGACTGCAGACACCGCGGCCCTTTTAAAATCATTGAATTGAGCCCCGGCTGTTACATAGCACATTGATTACAAGATAGCAATCAAAACATACAAGACCATAAATGGGAAAGGAGGTCTTTAAAAGGAGCAAGAGAGAGAGCCCTCACACGCAGCTGGGTTGTTACCACGTTACATTACGGTTAGATGCAGACGATACGGAAGCAAGGGATAGACTGACAGTGCCCAGGAACTACCTCGGGTAGGCTGGTCATCAGTTTTAAAAATTTCAGTTCCATGTAGTTTTAAAGTACTAAATTCATTGTTTGTGACCCACCGTTAGAGTGGACAGAAATTGCTTCTAGTCCTTTGTATTTTTAAAGAATTGTTTCTTCTTGCACCAAAATGCTTCCCACTGACAACTGCTACTTAGGATTCTAAGACATCACCACCTGACAGGCAGCAGCGGGAAAGGATGAATGTTGGAGTACTGGGGGAATTTAACATTGGTGCCTATGGAAGGCAGGTTTGTTGTCTTGGGATTTTCAGATTCAATAGAACAAACCTTCATGTGAAAAACGCCTGAGACATCCTGGACGGTTTGAACGAACCTCATCTTAAACTCAGACTAAATGTGTTTGACAGAATCCCAGTGTTCATCTCTTTCTTGCCACGTTGAGTTAACAACCACAAAAGTACGTGTCGTACCTCTGTAACAATCTAATGTCAATATTTTTCCCCGAAGTTTGACAATTGGAATTTGAGATACAACTGATTTATTGCAGTTAACCACACCAACCATAAAAATGATACAGAACTTTCACAACAGATAGAGATAACATGGCTACAGCACAGCAGGAAGCACTTTGTTAGGTTTATGAGGGACAGAAGACAAAGGAAATCAGCAAGCATCAAGACAAGGCCTTAAATGCAGGACAAGAGATCGCTGTGGTCTGAAAATGTGAGGAAGTGATTTGTCCAAATATTTTATTCACAGCTAGTTTGCCACAAGCATACCTGCTTAGCCAGCTATAATTTACCACTGGTGGTAAGGGGTCAACTTGAATCGTGACTCGCTCACATGAGCTAGTCAAAGGAATCTTTCCAAGGAACTGATTGCCGATTAGCCCCAGGCGAGTATGCCTATGTGCAAAGCCTCCGCTGCCCAAGGTCCTGTAGGGTTCCCTGGCTGGAGGAGGAAACACTGCTTCTCCTCCCACCTCTGCCGGCACTTCCCAGCTTCCCCCACACCCCGCCAAAAAAAAAACATTAAAAAATAAATGAATAAAAATCTAAATTCCAGGCCTGGTGCCACCAATGAAAAGTAATGGGTTCCAGAGCAGAACCAAACTTTTATCCTAAAGCTGGCGTCGAGTGACTAAATATAGGAACAAACAAATGAAATTATATAGACAAGTTGATGTGTGTAAAGAATGATATTTTTCAAGTTAAACACTTCACGAGGAACACAATTAAATTAAAGTGACAATATTTGGTGATGTTCTGAGGTTAAGTGCTTGTTGTAAAACATTTTTAACAAATTGCCAGAACAGAATGGAGGCCATTATCAAAAAGCATAACAATTTCCTTTGATGGCTATAACATCTGAAATGTCATGCATCAGAGGTGGGACTCAAATATGAAGGGACACTCACACCAGGCTCCAAAGATGTCGCATATTTCAGTGAAAGTGATTCCGCGGGTTTTTTCAGTGTGTTGCAAATGGATTTTAAATCCATCCCCTCTCCATAATCAGTGCTGAAGTTTGTCCCCATTAAATATCCTCCTAAGACCTGGAAATTCATTTTTGTTCCCTGTGGGAGACATGAGTCTACATTTTTAAGCTCAACAACAACAACAACAACAATAATAACAATAACAATAATAATAATAATAACAATAACAATAATAATAAATAAATAACCTAAAACATATTTTTAAAGAAACCCAAAGACACTTTACAGCAGAAGACAATAACACAAAAAAAAAAGAAAAAAAAAAGTCACTGCATCAAAATAAACAAAACAAGATTTGGCCATTGGAGCTGAATGCATGGCCAGCTGCAGCACAGTGCAGTATGAGGAGGGAACAAGGAGGCTGGAGTGAGCTGAACAGAGTGGATGTGAGGGAAGGGAAGGCTGCATTAGGTCTGTGAAGTAGGAGGGCACTAATCCATCAAGTGCTTTATAGGTGAGTAGGAGTAATTTGAAAGTGATGCAGTACTTCACCAGTAGGCCAGGGAAGTCCATGAAAGCTAGGAGTTATGTGTTCCCATTGTCTGGTTTGGGTGAGTACCCATCGCGGCAGAATTCTGAACACACTGTAGCCCACCAAGGGGAGTGGACGGGAAGGCCAGACAGAGTGGAATTACGCTTGCCTAGACGGGTGAAGGCATGGACCACGGTTTCTGCAACAGGATTGGTGAGGGAAGATTTGAGCCTAGAGATATTTTTGAGGTGAAAAAAAAAGACTCAGTTCATGATGTTTATAATGTTGGACTGGAAAGAGAGGGTGGGGTCCAAGGCGATTATAGAAGCATACTGAAATTTTTTATGTTTCTTACTGTAGCAGGGACTTTGGATTCAGTAGCATGACCTCTGTTTTGTCTTCAGAATTGAGCTTTAGAAAGTGGTCCATGTAGATTTTGATTTCCATAAGACAGTCAGCAGCAAATATTGGAGGGGTGGAGGTGAGATGAGGGTTTGGAATGGACAAATTTGGGTATGGACAATCTCAAGAACCATATGTTCTACTAGGCCGAAACCTGTGCTACAAACATTCAATAAATATATATATATTTTTTTTTTTTTGAAAATAGCTTCACTGAAACATAGTTTTATATGAGGATTTTAATGCAACTTCTTTTTTTCTACTGGATCTCAGGAGGAAATCCGGAGACATTTTTTATTTTTTATTTATTCGCACAAAGAGACATCCGGAGACATCTTTGCTCAATGTCTGTAAAGAATTAGAAGGAAAATTGCGCTGGTCAAATTGGGCAGGAAGAGCCGCAGTTCTGGCTCTGAAAGTCTCTTACTTGTATGCAAAGTAATAAAAAGAGAGGGCATTGATGTCCCTATTATTAAATATCCATTTATCACAATGATCTTTTATCATGACGATGGCCTGGGAATTGGCTTTGGTTTAATATTCGAACTGAATATTTATTCTGTTTATTTCCACGCTCATGTATTCTCCGCTAAACAAATTAAAACATTTTCTAACTTTCTGGGGTCAAGACCATATCTAGGGCAATTTTAATTTTATTTAAAATTCGGAGAAATGCAGGACACAGGAAATTAACAATTCTCTCTAAAACTTATCTGCCCAAAGTTCAACCATCTTCTTTTTAGCCCCCTCCCAGTGCCGATTTGGAGTGGTCAGCAAGAAATTGCTCTAACTGCTGTGTAAGGTGGCTTAAAACACTTAATTTTATGGCATGGTTATTAAAACACTTGCTGATATTCAGTTTTGTTGTGTTTTACCCATGAAAAAAGCATTATCCATTGTTTCCAGTTGAACAGGAAAAACAGTGTTTGCCCCAGATAACTCACAACTGCACACTCGAAAGATCTGTATCATTTTCTCTTAGTAGAATGCATCCTGCATCCAATTAGGCACCACTCTGTGGGGAAGTTAATATTATTTCACAAGGGCCCTGACTGACAGGGGCCCTCAAAAAATATTAGAGCATAAAATTTTCTAGGGTGGTGGGGCCCAATGCAAGACCTTTTCATGGGGCCCAAAATCCGTGGTGGCACCCGTGCTGCTAGTCACAGTCAGCACGGGCACAGTTGGGTTCTTACCACACATTGAAATGGTGCCTCACACTACAATAGCACCACACACGAGAACAATATTTTAACAGGTTAAATCACCCAGTAGCTATATTTACATGGAGCCATATATTCCATTTCTAATCGGATTAACTACCCAATCAGGATATAAAAGCCTCATGTAACCACCTCCAAATTTCCTTCGGTTTACGCGTCTAATGGTTTGATGTCATGTATATTGGTTATACGTATCAAACCAATATACATGACAATCAAACCAATAGATGCATAAATAACAGACCAAGATAAGCAGTGAAAAAACAATATATGCATGAATGACAAACCAATACATGCATGCATCAAACCAATATACATGACAATCAAACCAATAGATGCACCAATGTCAAACCAATGTATGTGTAAATGACAAATAAGTGCGTCTGTGACAAACCAACGCACACGCATATCAAACCAACACATATGCCAAGCAAACCAATACATTTGTAAAATAAATTGATTATTTTTTCCCTAAATGGCCGTCCCATATTCTGCCATTTCTCATCTGGCTTGCTGACTGAATAATCTTGGATGAAGCCCACAGTAACACGGGTGCTGCCAAGGAGATGGCCTGGCCAGTTCATTTTTTTTAATTTTTTGACCTCATTAATATGGTTTAATCACACATTTATGTCTTGGTCAAATAACACACTTAGCACTGAAGAATCTCCAGGGTGCAAAGCCTTTAGAATGAGGTACTCAAGACTAGAGCTAGTTGTGGGACCCTTGGACCCCAAATACCCAGACCCTGATCCGGGACTGGGTCTAAACTTCAAACTTGTTTCCCAGGTGCAGATCAGGTCCACTATGAGGACCCAGCCACTTCCCATTTCAAAAAGTTTTCTTCCCCCCCCCCCATCTCATTTTAGCAGGACTGAGCTGCACAATGTTCATGAGAACAGTGCAAGCAGTGCTCGTCGTCGTCGTGTCAGCCAATCACAACTCTGCAAACTACCGCTCAGCTTACTTCACACAGTTCTTATTAATGCAATTAAAAGTACTAAATGCAATCAAGATAGAACATTGCTTTCAGAAAATAATATGTAAATTAGGCGAGGGAGTAAAAGCCAGCGGGTAATTCATCTGTGTGGAATAGTTTTTGGGTCATTGTTGACAAGGACAAGGGGAAAAAAAATTAAAAAATAAAATAAAACCAGGTCAGTAAGATGGAGCAGCCTATAACATTTTCAGGCTTGTTTATACATATTTTTGATTGCAAATCTTTGTTTATTTGGCTGCCACATCTCCTGACCGCTTCATAAAATAGAGTATCCTAATTCTGTTGCGACTGTTGTTGTTACCACTGTACAATTATTTTATTATTCAACAGAACCCATTTTATGTTAATATAAAAACTTGGTAGTTAACCATTAAATTGGCATGCTACATCTCTTACAAGTTGAACTGGTCTGGACCCAGCAGAATTCATAAGGGAACAAATCAGGTTGTGTGGGTGGGGCTGTTTGCATTTGGACATGGTCATCAGTGGGTCTCATTTGAAAATATATCTCTTCATGTTGGGGTTTGGTATGAAATCCATGGGTCCAATTCAGATTGGCCATGCCTTTTTGGACCTTTGAAGATCCTAAGTCCTTTTCAAATATTTGGGAGCTTCATCACCCTCACAGGGTCAACGGCATTCAGTCGTTTCCACTGTAGGTTTCTTATCCCTTCCACCAGTAAACTGTCTTACTTCAAAACAATAAATCAGAATGCGGGCAAAATATTTTAAGTGTATTCATATTTCTGCATAGAAGTTTTTTTACTTCAATGAATGTATTTTAGCCTTGCAGTCATTTAGCACAGAACTTCCAGGAAAACCATTCCATTTAGCAGTGGGTATACTTAATATTTTATAGAGAAATGCAAAGAGCAAAAATCCATTTACTCCATTTTACAGAAGAGTAAATGGATTCCCCCCCCCCCCCACAATTTCAAAAGTATTCAGAATTCATGACTGCTAATTAAAGTACTGGGTGTCTGGCATTTCCCTGAGCCGAAAGCTCTACAACAGGTCTAAGATTTAAAAAAGAAAAAGAAAAAAGAAGAAACATTTCATTCTAAGGAGGGAGGGGAGGTGTCAGGGTGGCAATGCTTCAGAATTATTAGAAACAAGACCATAGTTTCTTTTCAGGCAAAGCGCAGAATCTGTAGTAATGTCAAAAGACAAGAAATGTTTAATAATAAATGCCTTTCTATCCTCCTCTTTGGCACATATTGCCAAATATATTGCAGACTTAATGCCTTAACTCCTACTTTTGAGATCACAGAGAGCACAGCCCTGCTCTGATGGAAAGATTAATCAATTCCTGGAGCACACACACACACACACACACACAAGCTATTGCAAATTGAAATGTAGCGGACACCGCTACTGCCACACAGCACCTGACATCCCTTGAACGAAACCCCTTTTTTTTTTGGGCAGGGGTGGGGGGGGGGAAACAAAGCAGAAAACAGACTTTACCCAATAATTAATTGGGAGTGCCGGGATGTTGAAGGGGGCCACGGTGCTTTAACCTGATCTGAAGTCTGTTGTGACATCACTGTCGGGTCCTGGCTTGCGCTGATGGAATCAAGCGCAGCGTTAAACAATCAAGCCATTCCAGCAGCAGGCAGAAGCAGAGAGAGGGAGAGAGGGAGAGAGGGAAAGCGGCGGGGCTTGTTGCTATTCCGCACATATTCTCTCCTCCTCTCAGCGGAGGCAGGTGGGATGTGTAAACGGATTCAGAGGCCTCGTCTTCTCCAAGCCTCGTCCCCCGTTTCATGTCGCTTAAAGGACTTTCTCTCTTCCCCCCACCCCCCCTCTTATTTTATTCATCTTCTCTTCTGCACTTTTTCCCCAAACAACCACCACATGGGAATGGCATTCAGTGAAGAGCAGCGATGATTCAAATTAAACCCCAAACAAGGAAGAAAAAAAAAAAAATTCCTAAAACAAAATGTGACAGATAAGCCTCTGGATCATGTCTGCAGGGAACTGACCTTCACTGCTTTTCTTCAAAACTACAACCTGTATTTCTCACACTAAATACAGTCCGTTCTGTTCCTGTGTATGGGAGTGCAAAACATCTTTATTTTTGAGCTTTAAGTTTTTTTTTTTTTTTTTTTTTTAAACATGATTTTTTTTAGTACATTTACTACTGAGACTGAACCAGTTGCATGTTTACCCAGAGGACAGCTATCAAAGAATATATCACGTATTTATTTTTGTTGCTTTTTTAAAGTGTGCTTTCTTTTCGGGCGGCATGGTGGGGCAGCGGGTGGCAGTGTTGCCTCACAGCCAGAAGGTCCTTGGTTCGAATCTTTGTGGAGTTTGCATGCTCTCCCCGTGTCCATGTGGGTTTCCTCCAGGTACTCAGGTTTCTTCCCACAGGCCAAAGACATGCAGGTTACGTTAACTGGAGTGTCGAAATTGCCCCTAGGTAGGAGTGTGTTAGTGAATGGTGTGTGTGCCCTGCGATGTCCAGGGTGTATTCCTGCCTCTCGCCCAATGCATGCTGGGATAGGCTCTAGGATCTCCCGTGACCCTGACCAGGAATAAGCGGGTATAGATAATGGATGGATGGTTTCTTTGATTCAGTCTCGGTAATAAATGTACCACAATTTCACATTCATCCAGAGGATAACTATCAAAGAATACATTATTTACTTCTTTGTCAACTTTGCCATGTTACCAGGGAAGTACAAGCATAACTGGTTAAACATTAGTAATTAATAATTTGCTATTATTATTGATATTAGTTACTCTGCAGTACTATTTTTGCTCAGGCAGCTAGGTTGTGACAGCACTAGGTTGGTTCATCTTGTCTGCCTGATAATAGACTGCTGACTTTAAATGAGCACAATGCAGAATCGTGGGGAAAAAAAACAAGAGAGAACCAAAGGAGGGTCCTTTTGTATTGCCCTGGGATACTGAAATGAGTATTACCTGAACAAAACCTGTTCATTTTCACAAACTGTATCCGATCAGACCACATCTACTAAACCATTGGATGGGATGGGATCAACAGGTCTGCAGCATCATTAAAACATTTTGAAATGACTTTTCAGGGATTGTACCAAATGACAAAAATCAATTTTGTCTAAAGTATATCTAAGCTTGAAAATGCAAAAAAAAAATTCCAAGTTGAAGACGCATTTTTGCGAGTAAGAACGACGAGAAAATGAGATTAAGGTATTTGCCTCCTCAAAGTCTCTCCGTAGAATCTATTTTTGAAATCACAGACCATGAGCACATTGCTGTAGGCAAAATGAACAAATTCTTCAAGAGCAAGTATATGTTTTGATAGTGATAGGAATGATGGAGCGCATTAGAAATTTGTATCATTAATTTGTTGGTTACCTCCATATCTTATGTTGCTACTGAAATGAGGGCTGGAAAAGTCTAGCGTGCATGCACCTTCCGTCTCTGACAACAGCTGTTTCAGGATCAAACAGTGGCATTTCTCCAAACCTAAAGAAGGTGCTATATATCAAAGTACCATTCTCGCATTCTCTTTCCCCAATTAAAAATAAATAAAAAATTGCTGTACAAATATTTCCAAGACTTGCAAACCCGGATGCACACGCAGATGACTTAGTTTAGTGTTTACTAGAAAGTTGTCATCAGAAAGTTGCCAACTTTAAATAATTCAATGACTTTGAAGTATGACAATATGTATAGTATAGTGACAACCTTGGTTGCTCTCAACAACCAAGGTTGGCTAGGTTAGATATGAGAATGCATAACTGTGTTGGGAATTTAAGATTACTTGTTTCTATAAATAAATAAATATCATAGTGGCACATGCTACTAGAATTGCCAGTTGCTCACTGACTGTTAATTTAGAGAAACTGTCCAAGGAGTAGTTACATTTGGACTATGAAAAGATAAAACGTCAAAGAAAATAAACAAATAAATGATATTTCACAAATAAATATGCAAGAGTGCTACCTGAGTCAAGGAGATAATTATGCAAATTAAAGCGGTATGACCTTTGGTGCTGATTGAATCCAAGCAATGTCAGTTCTTGCTGTAGTCATGTGCCCATGGGGGGGATGCACACTTGCCCATGGCATCCATGGAGCAGGGCAGGCTTCAGTTAGCCGTGACCCCTGATTCATTGTTCACGAGTGAACAGGGGTACGGTATTAGGGGTGGGTTGGAAGAAATTAGGGTGATTCCAATGGCCCAGACTGACAATGGCTCTCAAAAAAAATAAAAAAATAAAAATACTGTGCAGTACATGTGCAGGCTTTGGGTGGCCTAGTGGTAGTGGGACCCAATGTGAGGTCTGTCCATGGGAGCAAAAATCACAGGCGGTGCCCCCACCAGTGACTCTTCTGGCCAGCAGTACAGCAGCCAGCTTGTGCATTGGAGGTGATTATTTAAAAAAATATAATAATTTATTAGTTGACTGCATGCATTTGTTTTGGATTCAAATACTTTACTGTGCTCTGTTGCTTTTGCTTGGTGAAACTGAGCCTATTAACACTCTGGGGTCTAAGGGTAAAATGAGGCACCCTGGTGATTGTGTGATGCTGCGCTGACATTGTTCAAATATAAAAACTTAAATACGTGGATTGCAGTAGTGTTTCATACTTGGGTTGTCAGGCACAAAATCCAGGCTACCCACCAACTATGGCAGCAGTAAGCAGGTGCATTTTAATTTAATTAGTGATTTAAACTGCATGCATTGGATTCAAAATTACTGTAACTGTGTTTGCTTTGAACAGTCATAAAGGACCAGAAGGTGGGGTTTGCCATTTTCAAGAGCATTTCATTTGGTTCCAATACACCAAACAAGCCCAGTAAAGCATTAAAAAGAAGCATTGGAAGTATTGAATTTGACCCTGGTCCTTTGCGGAGCATGTATTGGTTGATATAGGGTGTTCATAAACAGAACAGGCCAACAATTACAACTGAGCTTTTCATATTCTGCACAAATTCTGAAAACACCAAATACAAGTGTAAGCAAATGTGTTTAAATAAAGGCAATCTTTTCAAAATTGCCGGAGTCCTGTAGGTATAGGCTTAGAATGCATTCCACGTATCTGTGTATCATCTAAAGCAAATCTAATTGGCGCATTTCAAAGGATATTTCCTTTTTAATGCATCTGACAATGATGGATAGTATTGCAATGTAAGGGTATATAGGATATCCAATCCCTGGTTGGGGAGGCTGGATCATTGTCCTCAAAAAAATATTTTGTGACCATAAAAAAGAACCCATATTCCATAATGCTGTTATTTACATGGAAATATACTCTCAACAAGGCCTGGCGGGAAGTAATCATGTCGCATTTGTTTTGAGTAATGTCTGGTAATCTCTGCAGTTAAAACAAATTTCAGGGCAGAGGTTTCTCTCGATTTTACGCAGATAAGCAAAGAGAGGCCACAGTGAGCAGAGAGCCTTCCTTCGAATGCGCTGGAGCCACACACGTGCGGAGGGACGCATGGTGCCGCATTACCACCTCGTTATCGGAATCAGCAAGACAAAAGCGGCAAGCTGTTAAGCCATAATTGTGCAGGCCACAAGAAGATTTATTCAAATTAACAGCACTCAACTTATGATTTTCTTTGCCACACCATTTCCATTTTTTTCTTCTTCTTCTCAGGATGAAAGTGAGGAAGAAATAAATCAGCGATGGCATTTAGCCTCCTCCGACTGATCTCTGACCGGGTGCATATTGTAAAAAAAAAAAAAAAAGCAACAGCGCAAGTGTTCAGCCAGATAAGGTGAGGACGACCGGCTTTTGTCAAAGAGTGCTGCAATTCAGCCAGGCTTTTTTGCAGCAAATCTCTTTAATAACTACAACCCCAAGTTGCTCCATATTTCTTTGCAGTTAAGAGACAGCAATTAGCTGACTCTAAAGGCCACGGCAGAAACTAAACTTTCTTCCTTGTTCTTTTGGCCTTTAGGTAATGGTATTATGTATGTTTGTGCTTAGCACAGGACTTCGAGGGCAGGACCCTGACGGGAGGGGGCGGACGTGGACGGAGGAGGAAAATTCACAGACTCGCGCGGTGGCGAGCCGCAAGATGGATGGAATCGGCACTTCAGCAATCAGCTAAAGTATGCAGCGAAGCGCAGTTCGGCATGGGATGATTTAAAACCAGCGCATCGCCGTGACCTAGAGCCCGTGTAGCTGCATGCCACTGTGTACTGCTACTGTAGGTCTGTAATGGATAAGGTTTTCAGATGGACACATTAATGTTTGATGATCTCGAACGACAACTACTGACATCCCCCCCGGGGGAAAATAAAGCTATTCTATTCTGTATTCCTGGAGGGAGATGAACATAATTTGAAATTCAGAAAAAAGTGCAAGTCATTGACCCATGTCAGGGTTTTAAGTGCTTGTCACAGAGAAACCAAAATGTTTATTGAAAAAAACCACCTAGAGGCTTCAAGAGAGCGATGAACTTGTTAGGTGCAAGATTGCACAGACTGCACAACTGGGACAATAATTTATTCACCACAACAGAACTACTCAGATGGGGACGGAGGAAACACAGCCAAGGCTAGCATAATAGTATGGACCCACGCAGGGGTGTCATTCAATTGGTTCCATGTACCCGCAATCTACAATTGGTACACCATCCCGTAGTGAAATACAGAATTTATCTATTTTCCACAGGGAGGTGGGGAGCGGGGTTGGGACAGGTAAAATTAATCTTTGGAGAAAGCAGCCTTCAGACAGTACAGATGACTTTTTTTTTTTTCCCCGCAGATCTTCATATTTCTGATCCAAATTTAAATTGGCACCTTTTTATGTAAAATGAAACAGTTTCATTTAAATGCGCCTCTGTTATCGCTCGGTGGCACGGGGCTGTACTCCGGCACCATCTTGTTCAATTGCCGCATGCAAATTTCTCCTGGCGTCTCCCCGAGCCCCAATCCTCCTCAACTGAACAAAATGTGCCGAGGTTTACTGCTCAGGGGTCACGGGGTGCACCCTTAATAGTGTCACCGAGTGGGCGCTTCGGCCCTCCTCCAAAGTCCCCCCCCCTACCCCATTTTTAAATGATATCGGCCAGGAAAAGCCACTTCCCTGGCCTCGCAGAGAGAGAGAGAGAGAGAGAGAGAGAGAGACAGCGCGCTGAGGCGAGCATCAAAATTATTAGAAACCACGGCAACATAGCCTGACAGCGCTGTGAAATCCAGGGACACTGACGGTCACAGTTCAGAATCCCCCATTAAATTGTTGCCGGAGACAGCGCAGATAACCCGTGAAGAAAGGAGAGCATGGGCCACAATTACGCAAGACCACAGAGATTTATGTTGATCCCACTCCTGCTGAACACACAGCTCTCCAATGCATTGCCCCTGCCAGCCACTCAAGTGAAATGCAAACAGAGGAGGGGAAAAAAAAAAAGAAATAAAAAAATTATATTTCCATTCACAATTGGGTGGGCCATCAGGGACCGAAACTAATGTTTTACAAGAGCACACTGGGCCAAATAAAGAGGAGATGGATTCCCTTTACTTGCTCAATATCCGTCGCATTTGAAAATATTGCGATTGTACTGACATAATTCAGACCTGGTTCTCATGGGGAGACAGCTCTGGGCCATTTGCTTGGGCAATTTACATATCGCGCATCATTTTACTTTCATGAAAACGGTTGGAATCGTGCTGGCCAATGAAAGGGGAGAAAAACAGACGCTAATGAATTCTGCCGACGACATAAAACAATTCGGTGTTTGCTGGCGCAGACTGGTGTGTGTGTTAGCAGTGACATCATCAAAGAGTCAAAAAAAAAAAAAAGGAGGAGGGCAACAAGAGAAAGTTTGCTTAACATTTTGAAACGAAAGGTCTCAAGGCTCAGATCTATGACTGGTGGCAACCATCCACAGTTGCGACCATCCAGAGCAACCAGCTGCTTGTTAAATGAAATTGAACCTAGACAAATGACACTTGGATGTGCCGGACTACTCGGCAGCAAGAGGGAGCAGCTACAAGCGAAATTAAAACTGCTCTCCCAGGCAGCGGTTTAATGGCCGCTCAAAGCACATCATAGTCAGCACGCTTCACAGTACCGCCGATTAATTAAGTCATCACAGGTACCCCGAGCAGCAGAGACCCAAAGAGGAAGAGGATTCCATTAGATGACCAAAGGGAAAACATGGAGGATACAAAGTCCAGCTTTCATCTGGGCATTTGATTCACAGGCTGCAGAGCTTTGTACTTTTTTTTTTGTTGTTAATGCAATTAGATGATTCACATATTCCATCGAGTGGAGCATAGACTTTAATACACAATCAGGCTTGGAGAGCAAGAGAATGCGTAATTGGTGTGACTTTATAATTGGTGGCAGAAAATGTTGTGCAGTCAATGAATTAAAAGGGGTTTACTCTGATCCACTGGAGGTGGGCGTGTTTAAAAGGACTCCATATCAACAGTCCATATCCAGCCCCCGGACTTTTCCTGCCATTAGCATTTCAGTGATGGAAGCTTCTGAGCCAGGTGCAAGTCAGACTTTATCACAGGAGAGTCGCAGCAGAGTTCGTCACAATTAACTGAGCAAAATTACAGCACTTGAATCAAGCACAAATGCTGACAAAAATGCTCGTACTACGTTTTTGTTACTGGAGAAACCCCTGACTCGTGACGCATTTGGCTAGGAAATGTATCCGCCAGTAAACAGGTGGCCAGAGAGACCCAAAAGTGATGGCTAAACCGCTCCAGACCGTGCCAGTGTCTAGTCTTCTAGCTAGACACTGGGCTAATGTCTTAACATTTATACTGCTGATCACATGGGTGGAAACCAAAATGAGAACTGACAACCGATGCATATGCCAATATAAACAACGAAAGGGAATTCATTAAAAAAAAAAAATAAATAAATAAAAAATAATAATAATAATAACAACAACATCACCGTTTTCTTTTCTTGGATGAGGAACTATGCGCCTAAAATTAGACTAGGTGCCAATGAGCTACTATGAGAATATTAGGCTAAATTGTAAAAGAAAAAAAAAAAAGAAAAAAAACGGAAGTTGTTGTCTACTCAACATGCACTATAATGAACTACAGTTACCATGAGTTGGCAGTTTATACATATTTAAACGGTTACATCAACATTAGTAATAATGTACCTATATAATATATATAGTACTTTTATCATGTATATAATCATGGAGAGTAATTTTTTCATTTTTTCCCCTTAATTTAGGAAATGTTTCAGCAGCAAAAGCAGGCGAAACACTCACACAATTGTTTTCCAAGGAAGAACAGTTCACATTTTCAGGGCATGGGTGAACAAAGTTCATTCAAACATCAACAGAATCCAGCCCACTGGTGTCCAGGATTTCTCTGGTCTTTGCCCCTGAGCTGAGGCTGTCTGGAACATCTCTGCCTGGCTGGAGTGACAGGGGAACAGTGCTCGAAAAAGGAGAGTGGCATCAAACCCGGCAAGACTGAGAATGTGCTGTAAGTGGAGTGAATAGGAGAGTGGGGGAAACAGGAAGCCTGTGGTACCATATTACTATTAAAATTATTTTTCTTCTGACAACTGAGCATTTGAGACCGACTCTGGCCTGCTGTGGGACTGGCAGTAGATTACCGGCATTACACAACCAAATTCACTCAGCGGCAGCAGTATTCAACTCCCTAACCTCAAAACACCTCAAAATGGCTTCTCTCCTCCCAGGAAGCGCCACCTCTCTGATTTCTCTCATTCGCCTCCTCTGGTGGCAACGGAGGAGGAGTAGGAGGATGCCAGACAAAGAACTGCATAAGTTAAGCAGGGCCCAGTTGTATATTAGTCTCCTTTATTCAGGGTACAGTTGATTTTTGCAATTCCAGCATGTTTTACAAGTCTAAAAACACACCGGGGGGCATTATTGTTCATGTATTGTTAGTGTCTGCAACCCTGTGAAGGTAAAGGTTTCTTTTTTCTTCCTCCCTCAAATCTCAAATGAGGATGTTAGAAAAACAAAATGCATGTGGTGCCACTGAACAGAGGCTATTGAACCAAGTTCCAAGTGATTGAGTGATAAATTAATAATTCAAGTTATTAGAAATCATGGCTTTGAATTGATATACCAATAGTAATTACTGTTGACCTTTTATCTTTTTTTGAGAATGACAACAAGAGTATGTTAGTTCATGTTGATAAAGATTATTTGGTTTAATTCATAGTGTACCAACAGTGCCAATAACAGGAAAATGTGCAGGTTATGTGAAGTCTTCCTTCGTTTGCCATTACCTTAAGATGCAGAATTGCATGTTCGAGGCAAATTATTATTGCACTAACTTGTCATTCCTTGTTGTTGATTGGAGTTGACATGGTACTTTAGTATTCAAATGATGGAGCCATATCTCACTCTAAATTGGAGTATATTCCACCGCACAAGAAAAAAAAAAAAAAAGCAATCACAAATGAAGTGTGGGAACACCAAACAAATTATGATTGCTTCATTTTCTTCTTTAGTTGATAGATTCATCTTTAACCAGTAGATGGTGCACTTTGTCGATCTCTACCACACTCTACAAGCCTGTTGTATGAAACCCAATGAAAATATAAGCATCATTTCCAAATGACTAATTCATACAATGATGTATCAGTGGGATCCTGTCAGTGTTTTTATTTAATATATTATGCTACAAAATTACCATTACAAAAATATCGATGACCATTATCATTATGCAATTTTGTGCATATGAAAAGGTAGATGAAAGTGCCTACTCAATGTATACCCCACCAGTGGTGGGTGGACATATAATTAGTTACTTCCATTGACCCTGAAAACAAATGGTTTGTCTCTTGCGCTGATTCCAAAGTTATAAATGTGTTAGTCACTCTTACTGACAAATGGATTTAGATACACAGAATGAAATACTTACAGTTCATTTGCCAATGGCAGAGGTGGTAAGGCATGTACTAGAACAAGAAATAAAGGTCATGCAATCATAAGTATCTTTGACATAAGCAGGCTGAAGAGAGTGCAGCTGGTAACTTGATTTATGGCCCTGGAGTTGGAGGTCGGTCAAAGAAGCAAAGGTTCGGAAGACAGGAAAGCAATATTGTTGGGCCGACTCGGAAAACAATTTCAGAAAAGAGGGGCACGATGCGGATAGCGAGAAAGAAAAACACGTTTCAGCAGAAACGAGTCGGAAACGGGAGGGTACGGGAATAAAAAGGGCGAGGTGTCGTGAAATGGAGTCACGGAATGACGACTTGAAATAACCGCAGCTCCTAATTACAGCTCCCTCGGGGATGCGATCTCGGACGAACGCCCACGCCGCCGCCGCCGCCGTTTTGCGAAGCGGACCGAGCGTAATGCGGCTCGTTCTCTGTGACTCGGGCCGAGAGGGCTCCTTCGGCCTCGCCGTCGCGAAAGCTGTCATCTTTTCCCGAAGAACAGCCGAGGAGCGAAACCAGTCTTCACGATGACAGCCCCCTTTTTCTTCCGTAAACGGATACTTTTACACTTAGTTAGTTTTAAGGTTGACTGCCCCAGTTACTGCATTGGGAAGACTTTATTTATTTTATTTTGCAGCTTTTCAAAAAGGATGCCCCTTGGGAGACATGCAAGCAGAAGGCTTAGAGACTAAAAACGAATAAGAGTCGGTAGAGTGGAACAAATGCATCGAAATGCGGGGATAAAAAGATAACCAAACAGTCAGTGATGCAAAAGCTTCTCACGGGAGTACGGGGGGGAGGACGTGGGAACACAGGAAGATGCCACATTCACCTCCTTTTCAGATACCAGAGGAAACAAATAATGCTGTAATCCATTTGCCAATATAAACCAGGTGAGGTGGTACAGTTAATGTGCAGAGTCACAGGAAATTAGGAGAGGGCCATTTTGGGACTAATTCTTTTAAGCTTCCAACACGTCAGCTTGATTGATAGTCCTCTAAATGTTGCTCTACATTTAGATGTAATCAGGACATTCTTATCATCTGAAAAGATGAAAGACTTCTCTATTCTAGGGTCCGTCTCATTTATTCTCCATAAATGACACAGGCACTTAATTTATCAGGCAGAAAACTCTCTGAAAAGTGGCATACTCTACATCACAACCGTGTAATACGAGTGTTAGTAGGAATGGGTATTAAAATAGCAATAAATAACACTCTGGAGCAAATAAATCAGAAATCTGAACATGATTATATATATATATATGATATATATATATATATATATATATATATATATATAAATAATCAGCACATATGCCATCATACTGTATCACAAATTTGTTTTCTTTTTCTGTTGTTACCATTGGAATTTTCTATTAATTTTCAAGAGGCAGTCCACCCAGACTGTATACGGGTTGAAACTGTTGAAAGTTCTTGGAAACATTCTTACACAGTTTACGATCATATGATTGTAGACGTTTTCATGAATGAGGCCTAATGCTCTTAATTTGCTAATAGTACTGAATTTAACTGAGGACAGATATTTGAAACAACGCCATATACTGAATATGTGTTATTCGTTATCAATGCAACATAATATTTAAGTGAATAGTTTATGCAAAAGTGCTTGCCAGGTGCAGATGCGTAGCAAAAGATATCAAAGATACTTATTATGCAATCATAATAAGTACCTTTGTCATAAGCAGACTGAAGAGTTTGCAGCCGGTAACCGATTTATGGCCCTGAAGTTGGAGGTCAGTCAAAGGAGCAAAGGTTTGGAAGACAGAAAAAAATATTGTCGTGTCAACTCGAAAAGCAATTTCAGTAGAAAGACAAAACGTGTAGCAAAAGATGTGGGTGAATGTCAATTAACATTGTTTTTCTCTATGGATAGACCTTAGTCTCTGGTCTCCCAGTCAGCAGCAGGTTCACGCAAGTAAGCAGGTCATTTCAGTATCCTCCAGCATGCCACAATCGTGATAGAGGACACTGATCTTGATCTACATCTGAGAAATATGGAAAGTCTTGAGAAAATCCCATGTTAGTCTCAAACTTATAGGCATGTTCTTAATACCCATTACACATGCTAAAATGCAAATCTGACCTATAGCTCCATCCAAACAAAGTTTGCCATGGTTTCATAATTTAATTATGTATCATTTCTTGATCATTTTCCAATAGCAAATAACAGCTTTTGGAAGCAAGATTTATTTTTTTGCAACAAATTCTAAGATTGCAAGATCACGTTGAATGCTCTTAATTTACCAAGAGTAAGTTGCATTTATTGTTCATTCTTGTGGATATTTGCCATCTGAAATGTGTTTTCAGTGCTTGCTATAATCCTTAAACAATCCACTTGAATGTTTGTCATTACACACACTGCTCGTGCTGTGTGAAAGGAAAGGAAATGAAAGTTCCTGTAATCCCTGGACCAAGATCAATGTGGCCATTCTTTTCATAATGCTGATTTGGATGGTAAAAAAGCTGAACCTGGTCCAGGGCTTAACGACGTCTTCTCCCTGGTTCAAGACACACTAGGCAGATACCTGGGTGAGGAGGGGGTTGGGGGGGGAGGGGACATTTTGGGGATATGTCATAGATGAGTTAGAGATGTCTTTAACTAAACTATAGTATGTGCACAAAGCTGATAATGTGCTATACTAAAAAAGAAATGACTCTGTCATGTTCCCATTGAATCAGATCTTTCTGGTGTCTGTTCTTCCTCCACTAGGCTGATGCATGGGCAATGATCCAATATCATTGTGGATCTCATTCAACAAATGTATTTTTTCTTCTTTTTTTCTTCTTCTAGTTGTAGTTATGACGACACATGGCGATGAAATTGATTTTCCAAAATTCTGTCACTAGATTAAAACCACAAAGCACAAGGCAGGCTGCAGTATGGGAACTGTTTACTGTACATTAGCGTCATAAGAGTTAATTGGTGTGACAGGGCAGTTCTGCCTGCCAGCATATTTAAAGTGATTGAGAAGGAGAAACTAGCTTCTGGGAGTTTCTCAGTAAAACCTGTGAGGTGAATAGGGAGGAAGATGTAGTCATTTAAATTTTGGCAGCCCGTTTTTAATCCAGTTTATGAAACGGTTTCACAGTTAGAAAGACTCAGGGATATGTGGTCATGGCAGGCTAGGGCAGGCATTGCCAACTTTCAAAAATCCAGCAGAAATAAAATGGAGTTGTTCATTAACCTTTGTTGTCCACATTTTATGCTTTGTTTTGTTTTAGATATATAAACATAAAATCATTATCAGTACTCCCCAAGCTTAACAAAAAGCCAAGAGAGGCAGGATGCCTTTACCTACAATTGAATTTGAACCTAAACCACTCTGCTCATGAATACAAGCCTGCTCTAATTGCAAACTTTCATCAGTATTTTAGTAAAAAAGTGCATTATATTCACTCAGTTGCCTGACCTCCCTCATTTCATTGCACCAATAATAGTATGTATAGCACCATATGTACTGGTGGGAAAATGCTTTTGGAACAACTGATACAAAGACCTGTTCCTTCTTTAGGGTATGCATGCAAATGTCCTTTTAATTACCATCTCATGGGAAGATTCACCAAGGTCTTGCAAGGCCAACAAGGTCTTACCACCTGTAGAATTATAAGTAGCTAGTCTAGTATTAAGGAATTTTTGTGCTGGAGAAATTGGTTTATCCTAATGTTTTTCTTAATGGATACATAATTTGATGAGTTCTAAATTTAGAAGTGCATAGATGTTGGAGAAAATGCAAAATATGCTCATGTCATGAGCCATTAAATGTGATTAATCATGGTTGGTAAAAATTGTGGCTTAACTGGACGTGTCCATTTTTTTATGCCCAGAATAAGCGTGGATAAAGTTTATTCAGGCACACAGTCAGACTGGCTGCTATTGGTGTTCAGAGTACCTACTGTTGGTGTCATGGTATTCAGCTGCAATGGGGGAAAACTGTTCTCAAACACAACAATTTTTGATGGGGCATACTGGAGCTCATATACTCTTACTGCAGGGATTGCTTTAGCCTTTCCGGTACAAGTGGGGAGGCCCCAAAAAGCAGCAATGGGGCTACTATCCCTGCGAGAGGGGAGTGGGATAGGCCTGGCGAAAGATCAGACAGCTGGAATGCTTTGTCAGAGGTTCTGTGTGGTAAACGGGTACATAAATATAATCCTGTATAATCTCCTATGTATCCGCTCCATCTGGTAGCCTTAGACTGACCCAAGCCTCTGGCCATTCCCTCTCTTGTTCTCATTCTTTTATTCCACTTATCCTTAGGCCAAATCTGTAACTAGGTGCCACTACTACTTCAGGGCCTTGACCGCCAACTAAACCAGGATGTGACAGCAGGGATGGGATAGAGTGGGCACCCATGATGAGGTAATCAGTGGGGAGCCATGTTCAAAAATGAGCGATTGGCAACGTGTTGAGAGGTTATTGGTGTACATATTCTATGGATGTGACCCACTTGTTGGGTTTCTGATTGTTGCCAATAAAGATGAGCGCAGCTGGTGCAGTAATACCATTGTAATAAAGTAATAAAAAGTGACAAGCTCTTTTTTCTGCTTGGCCAGAAAGCACCTACACCTCACAGACTGCATCGTTCAGGGCACTGACCTTTGACCTGAGCACAATGAGGCATCAGATACCCTAACGCACCGGTGTCAAGCTCCGAGTCCTGGAGGGCCACCGTCTGCCTGGTTTTTTGGATGTTTTTTTCGGCACATTTCAGTCATTGATTGGCTAAAGGATCCACGCACCTTGTTCTCAAGACCTGAATTGGCAGCTGATTGAAAGTAAACCACAAAAACTTGACACTGTGGGCCCTTCCCCTAGGAATTTAGTTAGTAAAATTTTTTTACCCCTCACCTAATAAATTGAATTCCCAGATCATTGTGAGGCTCTTGAGATGAAGCAGAGGTATGGTTTCTCAATGTTCTGAATGTAAGGCATTGTATGCTTGTATGCTATGCTTGACACCTGCATCTACCATTGACCAACTGTACAGAAACAGGACGCATACTCATTAAGTGAATGTCCAAGTTGTTTACACTGAAAATTGTACAGAAAGGTACCGGGGGAGCACCAGGGGAGTACTGTGTGTGCACCCGAAGGAGTGTGTTAATTTACACAATTGGTATTAGTGAATACCCTGCTACCCTGTACTACACTTGTACCTTGCACCAGTGCTTCAAGCCTGTGACCCTTAGAATCTCCCTTAGGGAAAGGGAGGGAAAAAAAAAAAAAAAAGTTTAAATTGGGGTGTGACAATTACCAATGCCTATACACATCTCCCCCCCACATGTTAATGGTGTAGATTCCATCCAGTTTTCCTCAGCTGATAATTATTGTAAATGCTTCTCTTTCCCCCGCAAATACAGTTTAGCAAGTTCAGTAATGACGATAAATTTAACTGCCAAACTTTGTGCTGAAAATCACTAACGCTTGCATTTATTTGCAAGTCACTATTAAGCATCAGTGTTTATTAAATCCAGGTCTGCCGTATAAAAAAAATGTGTTTCAATTGATGGGCCCCCCTGTGACAGATTTGAGCTTCACTTTATTTATAAATCTTTTTTTCTTTTGGCCAAATCCAACAGTGTGTCTGCTAGCTTACCCTCCACCTTTAAATATGAATCTAAAGTAAACCTGTGGGCAAGTTAAATCTCCTGCTGTCCCAGCAGTCATTAGTTGCAAATTCAAAGTTAACAGTTTGAAACATCTGCACAGTGCACGGATGTTCTGAGCTAATTCTTATTCTTCAAACATTTACTCAGCATTTCTACACTTCAGTTTGATTCAGAGGAGAGCAGCGTGCACAAGGGTAAAGCCATTGTGGCCATTTCACAACTGTTTAACCTAAAGCACAACCCCCCAGAAGGGCATATGGTAACCTGTCCAGATGTGAGCCAGGTTTCGACACCAGCTTTGGACTTAATTCCAGTTTTATTTCTCTCATGGATTTTATTTAAAATTTTATTTTGAATGTAAATTTCTCTTCAAGGTCTTTTAACACAGGGGCGTCGGTACTGCAACAAGTTAGACACGCTGGCAGAGCGGTGGAACGCAGGACCGACATAATGGCATTGAACACACACACTTGTTTCCATGGCAACGATCTTCCTAGTCATTAGAGCACTCCACATAAACCACAACAGTAGTATATAGAGCACCAAAAAATTACTGAACGCGTGCCACCAAGTTAACGGTCGTCCTTATGCAATTAACTCCATCACTGCTGCAGATCACGTAGTAGTTATATAAGGATAATTTGCCTCAGATTTACAGTGAAGCAAGTCGTCGCTCATAATTCTGGTACAAAAAAAAAAAACACAGAGTGGCCAATGGAGAGAGAATGTGGAATTCACCCCCCCTTTAACTGTGCAAATCAATTTCTACTTTGATTTTATTCCCCCTCTTTGATCTCTCAGTGTCGAAAGAAAATCCACTGGTGATTTAAAGAAAATAGAAAATGCATTTTTATGGGTCAAATACAAAGAGCTGTGTGCCACCTCACGGCATTCCCTTACCATCAAGGAAGCGCACGTTGAGTGGAAGATGAAAACTATACTCATCTGTGCTGTGACCTTGCATTACACCTAGATCAAATGCCGCACATTTAAGATAAGAGATGTGCTTCTCCACCAAAGGCTTAATGTGTTCGGAAAGAGACTACAATAACCAATGGTTAAAAGAAGCAAATCATTAGCATCCAAGAAATAGAGGAAGTTAGAGGCATTTTAATGAATTTTTTGACCATTTTGAAGATGTTACCAATTTACACAAAATAACAAAATAAAAATAAATAAATAGATTTTTGTTAATAGTGACAGAGGCACACTTGTTAATGTTTGGAACAATGTGGCAGAATGTCCTGAGGGGCTTGGTCACTTGGTGGGAACAGTAGCAATAAAGAATGCACTGTGACAGATTATAATGGGGAAACAAGACAGTGCTATTAAGCCCAAGGGCTGTACCTTTAATGGTTATATTTAGTGGCTTCAAACTGCATAAGCGTCAATATTCAAAATGTCTCCCAGCTCCGTTGCATCCAGGGCACTCACTAAAAACCATAAATTTGTTCACCAGATCAACACTGCAAATGGGAACCGATTCTCTGCTGACCCTACCAGGTTAACTAAAGGTTAAAAATAAAACAAATACAGTACAGTCTAAGTATGTGGACAGTGACACAGTTTTTGTTGTTTTGGCACTGTATTGCAAGCACATTGGATTTGAGATGAAACAATGAATATGAGGTGAAAATACAGCTTGTCACCGTTGAGGGTATTTATATGCATATCGGGTATTGGAATTACAGCCCTTTTTATACCTACTTTCCCAATTTTATGGGAGCAAAAGTAATTGGACAATTGGCAGCTCTGTTTCTAGGCCAGCTGTGTGTTGTTGAATTATTATTTCATGTCCAAACAAGCTAGCAAGTGGTTCAGTTCATTCTAGGTGTGGAATTTACAAATTGAGTTGCTGTTGTCTCTCAACCTGAGGACCAAAGCAGTGGCAATGCTAGTAAAGGAGGCCATCATGACTCAATTTAGAATAAACTGATCAGAGACATAGCCAAAACATTGGGTGTTGTCAAAATCAACTGTTTGGTACATTGTTAACAAGCAAGAATGCACTTGTGAGCTCAGGAATATCAAACAACTTTGCAGACTGAGGAAGATCGCTGTAGTGGATGACAGAAGAATACTTTCAATTGTGAAGTAAAAAAACCCTTTTCGAGTGTTGAACAGATCAAGAGCAGTATCCTGAGGATGTAGGCATAGATGTGTCACACTACAATACAGAGGAGGCTACGCCAGTATAACCTCAGTGGGTTCACCGCAAGATGCAAATCGCTGGTAAGCCTCAAGACTAGAATGGCTAGGTTAGAGTTTGAGTACATAAAAAAAAGTCTTATGGAAAAATGAGAGATGAGTATTAACCCGTACCAAAGTGATGGAAAGAGGAAAGTGTGGAGAGAGGAAAAAAAGGAACTGCTCATGATATCACCTCATCTGTGAATCATGGTGGGCATATTGTTATGGCTTGGGTGTGTATGGCGAGGCTGTGCAGCTTAATTTTGTATTGAGTATAGATTTATTGTTTAACTGCTTTTGCCAAATGTGGTTGAAACATTTCTACATGACAAACCTGATCATTTTAATCTCAATCAGAGGGCGGGATTTAATCAAATGGACTTTGTTTCATTAAGGACAGTGACCTCCATAATGTTCAGAACAAAGAACAAACATTTTTTTCTTGATTTGGATCACAATAGTTTTGTATATTGTATATTACATATACCTCAGAGCCCTATTTCATGAAGCAGGATTACATAGTTTGCTGGATAACTGAGTAAAACCCGGAACCCTCCCAAATCTAGATCAGGGACTGAAGTAAAAAAAAAAGAGCTGTTTCGGGTTTTACTCACAGCACAGCTTTCCAGCTAACTCAGTAATCCTGCGTCACAAAACAGGACCCTGATACTGAACACAACCAGATTTTTTTCCAGTTACATTTCACAGTGTATATATATATACAAACACCAGGGGGTATTTCATAAACACAGGATGTCTGGGTGTTTTTCCTTCATTATAGTGAAAATTCTTCAGTCAGCAACTGTAGAGGTCTTCTTTGGCCTATCGAGCCGTTTGCGATTACTGAGCTCAGCAGTGCTCTTTCTCTTTAACGATGCTCCTAACAGTTGATTTAGCTAAGCCTAAGGTTTGTCCTGTGTCTCTGGCTGTTTTTGTCTTATTTCTCAGGTTCATTATGGCTTCCTTGACTTTCAATGGCACAACTCTGTTCCTCATGTTGACAAACGCCAGTAACAGAGTCAAAAGGCAATCAAAAGCCTAGCATCATGACTGGATGCAAAAAATTGCTTACACCTGCACTACGCAAGCAACTTAACACAGCTGACTAGTCAGAAACACCTGTGAAACCATTTGTTTCAAACATTATGGTACCCTGAAATGGGGGGTGGGGGGTATAAAAAGTGTTGTAATTTCTACATGGTGAAACAAAAATAATAAAAGCTGAGAATGTGCACTTGTGAATTGTTTTATTGTTTGATAAAAATTGTGGAGTACAGATCCAGATCAAGAAAAATACATGTTTGTGTCTGTCCCAAACATTATGAAGCTCACTAACTCAGTCATAAAAAAAAATCCTACTGGATTAATCCAAAGTGTATCACAATACAGTCAAAACATTATCTCAAGGGAGTCACCTGACAATTATCACAGTATACTCATAGGAAAAAAGAAAACAAAGCAAAAAATAAAAATAAATGTTCAGTTTTTAAAAATAGAAGATTCAGTCCAAAAATCAATATGTTTCATGTACTTCTGCTCCAATTATGATTATATCAACTGATGTGTATTACGTGACTACGACTATAGCAAGATCAGCACAACCCTAATTATTCAGAATACCGCACACTGAGCAATGTACATGCACCAATTTGGATAACTGATCAAGACTTTACGAGTGATGCTGCATATTCCAAATGAATTACAAAATAAACGCAATAAATCAGATTGTGGGACTGACTGTATGAAACTGAAATTATTCAAAGCTCTAACCACAGGGAACAGAAACACAATGTGGTAAACAGAACTGCAGGGAAGGCAGTGACTTAAAATGGAGGACCAATAATCATTAAAGCGCTAAATTGCTTTGCTGTCTGTTTCTAGATTAATAGACATTTTTTTTTAATGTAGGAAAAAAAAAACCATTGTTTTAACCATTTTGACCACTGCAAAACAAATGCCTCGCTGGTTTGAATACATGCAGTACTGCATGCCTTGGGAGGAATTTGCAAAAAGCTCCTTAAATTACAATAACATCATGCATTTGTGAATACAGAAAAGCATCAGTGAATACAGAAAAGCATTTGATTCATATCATTAATTAGGGCTCCAATGTAATATTATCCTCAAAAACAAAGCCATTACGAGAATTAATGGATTTGTTGTTTATTTTAATGCTGCGTCAGTTTGAATCTATACTACGGACATAGTTACAGAGTCAACACATTGCTTTCTTCCGTCTCCAAAGACATGCGTTCTGTGGTTACTTCAGTAATTAACAAGCGTAGCTGCGCTGATTAACATTGCACCATTTCAAAGGGTCATTACATTTGCAATGTGCATTAAAGAGAAATAACTGGACATTAGAATGAGAGATTATCATTGCAAATTTCAGACTCAAAAGCCGTGAAAGAGCACTTGCTACTAAATTTTTGGCTGGACCGCAACAGCGGGGCCAGCCCTACAAACACAAATGTCTGTGACTGAGTGACTGAGTGGTGAAGTTACACCATTGGTCGGCCGGTCCAGCCATATACTAGGTTTTGACCTGGTCTTGTATAAAAGTCCTGTCGTCTTAACCTCAGCTTCAATGAAGTCATGGGGCAGTCTCTGTGCTTTTGTATTTTTGCTTGCTAGTTACTGGAATGAATTTACAGTGTAGGAACACATGGGTAGCATTGCCTTTTGGGTGTGGCATGTTTAGACTCTGAAACGGTGATATTTTAGTTGTAACTTGATATCATTTTGTTATCAATAATTTTGTACATACAGAATTGTAGGTGTTTTATTAGTTTTTTTTTTTTTTTTTTACAAACACAGAACAACCACATTGACTTACGATTATTTCTCTCAACATCTTAAAAATGCTAACTTTTCATATTACATTCTTATTGTGAAGCAAGCCTTCACATTATGCAATTTAAGTCACGCGCACTACAGTTATGTTATGAAACTGATAATAAATTGTTTGTATAATTACAAATAACAAGACTTATCTGGCATTGCTAACACAAGTATAAAGATACATGTAAAATGTTGGATGTGCCTTTTGTACATTTGTGTCAGCGCTATCTAAATAATAGTCTAGGGAATAATAGGTCCCAGTTATTTCAGCTAGGAAATAGATTTAAAAATAGCTTGCCTTTGTAAACCACTATTGAAAATCTGAAGTGTATTCATAATGGAGAAAGCAGAAAACATTCTCTTTCAAACTTAACCAATCAAGGGGAATAAGGGGCTCTTAGGGCAAACATAAGTTATAGATGAATGAACATGTACACATGCCAATATGGCAACTCACAAGAGTTGTCCATGACCATGAGAGATACTTGGCAATACTGTGAACCGGTAACAAAGATTGTCTCTGCTCTTCCACAATCACACTTACAATCTATTTTTGTAACCCTCTCTTATGAACGAGAGAAATTCAGCCCAGTTTTATGCCGTTATATTTCTAATTGCACAAGAAGCACTGTGCGTAGAGGGGAGTGGACATGTTGCGACTGCCGTGCCACCCCGTGCCATGGCAGATTTACTGCCAGCATACGCATAAGATGGCCACCACCAACAAAGAGCCCGACCCATAAATAACACCTGCTGCCAAACCAGGCCATTTCATAATGGAGCCGCGTCTCGGGTGATTGATGGGAGCCGGGCCGAACCAAGTCTCATTAATCCATCACCGAGCCACCTCTGTCAGTAACATCTGAGTCCGCTGTTGTTTCAGGTATGAAAAGGTCCAATAATCTGTAACACCCTGGGCCACCCCTCACAAATGAGAGAGAGAGATAGAGAGAGAAAAGGAAAGAGAGAAGGACACTGGATCCTGGCTGCTGTACTGAATGGTGGTGCTGTACTGCTTTATGTAGGAGCATGACGTGGATTCTTTATCTTCCCATGACTGTATATACTCCGTGAACCACTTTTCTTAAAGTGAACCTTTTTTGGTTATGACTGAGAACAGATCTCAGTTTTACCTTTAAACGATGCTGAGCTTCAGTAGAGGGGTAACTTGGGATTAAACCTACATCTGAAGTAAAAAAAAAAAAAATACATATGAAGAACGATATCAGACACTGAATTTGGAAATTATCTTAATGTCTGCCCTCTGGCAGTATGTGTGCCAAAATTTAATTCAAGAAGGGTATGTTTTTGGTTTCTACTTTTAAAAGCATAATAGCAAGTGACCCATTTAAACTGTGCTCGGAAAAATAGTCATTAGCTTTTAGAACACTGTGAACTTGTACAGTACGATATTTAACATTTAATTAAGGTAAAAGCACTGAGATATTTTATTGGGTTAATTCACTTTTTTTTTGTTCCATTAAGCCTTGTGTAACAGCCGGAAACGCCTGATGTCTATTGCTCCCATTTCTTATAGAAGTGCGATATCATATGTTTCAAGTGACCTTGGAATGAGCTGGAGTTAAGCCAGGCATACAGTGTGCATCTTGTCAATTGATGACAGCTCATACTGCACAATTAAATTACCCATCTTACACGTCCAAAACCCGCAGATTAGGTGTTCAAACAGTAATCAGTAAGATCATGAAACCCATGACCTGCAGCTCAAATTGCACGGCAATAATTGGTTGATTGTACCAGCCTCGTGCCCTGCCAATGAAAGCATCATTGTGAAAATGATTGTCAAGAGACGCATGCAGCTTTGGGCATATGTGCTGCACTGTACTCTGAAACATCCAAAATAAATAAATAAATAAATAAATAAATGTGGTCGTTTTTGCTGTATTGCTTCCGTCAGATTTGTTTTGATATGGGGGGGGGGGGGGGGGGGGGCGGTTAAGAATTAAGAATTGAACTGTCAGATCCTTTAGCCTACATATTTTAGTGTTTGCATTTTTGAGTGAGGTTTTCTGACAAGACGACTTTGCTGAAGGCGTCGCAAAGACAGACAGTGTTTTTAAAAAACTGGCTGCTGTGCTATCACTCAAGGTAGGGTAAGGCTACAAAGACTTATTTGTTAACCTTCCAAACCCATCCTACAAAAATACTCCCC